>NW_028026232.1:0-10671 GCF_054177405.1 Leptonychotes weddellii
AGGGGGGATTGGTTAGCCCGGTGATGGGTATTAAGGAGGGCACGTATTGCATGGAGCACTGGGTGTTATACGAAAACAATGGATCGTGGATCACCACATCAAAAACTAAGGATGTATTGTATGGTAACTAACATAACATAAATTTTTTAAAAAAGATAAAACAATTTAACAGAAAATAAAAATAGGAAAGATTCAATGAGGGTAGAAATCAGCTATGTTAATGGAACTTGAGTAGATTAGGTCCAGACATAGATACTTGCAGAATACAAATGAGGAGGACAGGTCTTGTCCTGTCCACCAGCACACCCACCCCTATTATGCTGTCCTCCCAGATGGCCTCAAACCCAGGCAACCGCTCTTACACTGTGACCTCACTCAACTCCACCTTCCAGAATGCCAGGTCTGGCAGGTAAGAGCCCTGTGTACTGGGCTCCACCTTGTGTTCCATAAAGTGCTCTGTGCCTGGATCGACTGGACCAGAGAGGGCCATGGGATGTCCTACCCCAGGACACTGAGAGTTTGGAATATGCAGACTAGCTCACACTGAAGAGTCAGGCCTGCCCCCATTCTGGGGTGGAATCAGCCTCCACCAAAGCTGCTGGCTCTGGGAGAGAGCTTTCACTAAGTTAAATCCAGAGCCTGTTGTAAGAGGCATGAGGTACAGCTGTCTGAGGCATAGCTGTCCACCTCCACTCACTCTTTGTTTTTCAGTCTTTGACCCTCTGAAATCAGGCTTCCTTCCCCAGCTCTGCTAAAACTACTCTACCAAAAGTTTAAGAAGTCCAGAAAATACCAGGTCCTTCCAGAACCACATCACTTCTTTTCCTTCCTGAACCTAGTGAGACAGTCTCCCCCTCTGACTTCTACAGAAGTGACACCTTTATTCCATCAATTATTTGTTCACCATAAATGATTACAATGTTTACTGAATAAATTGTTTATAAGCAAAATGAATTGTTTATTGAATAATTCCAATGTGTCCTATGCTGTGAGGTGGACAAGTTTCATTCAGGGCGAAGGCAGTGAGCTTGCTGGCAAGGATTCTTTCTTTTTTTCCTTTTTCTTTAAATTCAATTAGCCAAGGTATAGTAAGTACATCATTGGTTTTTGATATAATGTTCAGTGACTCATCAGTTCAGTATAACACCCAGTGCTCATCACATCAAGTGGCCTCCTTAATACCCATCACCTTGTTACCCTATCCCCCCACCCCCCTCCCTTTCCACAACCCTCAGTTTGTTTCCCGGAGTCAAGAGTCTCATATGGTTTATCTCCCTCTCTGATTTCTTCCCATTCAGTTTTCCCCCCACCCCTATTGTCCTCTGCATTATCCCTTATGTTTCACATATGAGTGAAACCATATGATAATTGTTTCTCTGATTGACTTGTTTCAAATGAAATCCAATCTCTTACCCACAAAACCACCACTCTATACTCTTTCACACCTTTGTCTCTCAAAAGAGTTTAATGAAGTACAATTTTGATATAACAAAGCACAGAGCAAGAAACAGATTGACATCTCGACAGGAAGTGAAACTGGGGGCTGTCTCACAGTGAAGCACCCCACTGGATCCTTCCACACAACCTTTTCCTACTTTTCCTCTAGTTGTCAGAATGTTCAAAATGTCCCTCTTGGCTTCTGGCTCTCTCCACCTCCCTGGCAAGCCTGTCTGCCCTCAAGGCCTCAGCCAGTCTCTCTCTTGCATTTTTCACTTTCCGAGTCTGTCTCCGGATATCTCCAGGTGTTACTGGCTGTCTGCAGATGGGTGGTGGGAGATAGAGACCCACTCCTGGGAACATCCCTGCCCAAACTGAAGCTGGTACCGTGCTGGGCCCAGGGCCACTAGCTAGAGACCCTGCACCTGCACTGCCTGGTACAATCACTTGTGAGGTATTTATGAAGTCCAAAGTACTTAAAATTTCTCCTTCACTGCTGCAGGTCTGGAGTCCCTGCAGTCTCCTGTACACAGAGATTTGCTGGGGCTTCTCCAAGGCCCTGTCCCGTTGACTGTACCTGACCTCGTTGCCAGGATGGGAAGTTATGCTCGTGACGGGCCTCTTAAAAATGCAACTGGTCAGCCTTATAGGAGGTGCAGCTCTTTCATGATATCTTTTCTTGGCCTTGGCTAAATGGACTTGTCTTTTCTTCTCTATGGTCTGGGACATCATGTTTCTTTTGAGCTTGCCCTTTGAAAACAAAATGAAATGTGATATTTGAATAAAATGGGGGATGAGGACCACCAGCCACAAAGAATGTTCTCAGCTCATATGAATATTCCACCCTCCTCTCTCCATGGAGAAATGTGTCTTGAATTGCACGGTGCATCACAATCATCCAGAGGGTTGTTAAAACTCAGATTTCTGGGCCTCAAGGCAAGTAGGTCTGGGGTGGGGCCAAGAATCTGCCTTTCTAAGGGTTCTCAGGTGATGCTGATGCTGCTGGTGCAGACACCACACACTGAGAACCAGTTCTGGAACACCATCAAGCAGATATAAGTCAAGGACAGAAAGCTTGAGGTCATTACCCAGTGCCAACTCCAGACCCTTTCCCCTCCACCATCTTCCCTGGAGGATGTTTCCCTCCTCCCACCCTTGTCAATGTCAACCACACACATGCTGGTACCCCCTGACCCACCATCATTTAGACACAAGGATCATAGGTCTCTTTGTATCCCAAGACTTCAGGTTTTCAGTATCTCCTTACTATGCTTTAGGACACACTACCTCCTGGTTTTCCTAGCTTTCATGCCTCATCTTCAGTGAGATCATGTCCCTCCCAACCCTGAGATACTTACTAGCTTTCACTTGCACACCCAAATCCCATCTTCACTCAACTATCCTCCTGTTCATAAATAATTTACCCCAAAGACACAGATGTAGTGAAAAGAAGGGCCATATGCACCCCAATGTTCCTAGCAGCAATGTCCGCAATAGCCAAACTGTGGAAAGAGCCGAGATGCCCTTCAACAGATGAAAGGATAAAGAAGATGTGGTCCATATATACAATGGAATATTACTCAGCCATCAGAAAGGATGAATACCCAACTTCTACATCAACATGGATGGGACTGGAGGAGATTATGCTAAGTGAAATAAGTCAAGCAGAGAAAGTCAATTATCATATGGTTTCACTTATTTGTGGAACATAAGGAATAGCATGGAGGACATGAGAAGGAAGGGAAAAATGGGGGGGGAGGATTTGGAGGGAGAGATGAACCATGACAGACTATGGACCTGAGAAACAAACAGGGTTTTAGGGGCGCCTGGGTGGCTCAGTTGGTTGAGCGACTGCCTTCGGCTCAGGTCATGATCCTGGAGTCCCCGGATCGAGTCCCGCATCGGGCTCCCTGCTCGGCGGGGAGTCTGCTTCTCCCTCTGACCCTTCCCCCTCTCATGCTCTATCTCATTCTCTCTCTCAAATAAATAAATAAAATCTTTAAAAAAAAAAAAAAAGAAACAAACAGGGTTTTAGAGGGGAGGGAGGAGGGGGGATTGGTTAGCCCAGTGATGGGTATTAAGGAGGGCACGTACTGCATGGAGCACTGGGTGTTATACGAAAACAATGGATCATGGATCACCACATCAAAAACGAATGATGTATTGTATGGTGACTAACATAATATAATAAAATTTTTAAAAAATAATAACTCAGATATTTATTTGCAATATATTTATATGCAAATATTCCCATAACACAGATCCCCCTTTTTTTTTTTTTTGCACAAAGACCTCCTTTGTAAACCATTATCCAAGGTTCTGGTACAGAACATTCTCCCTGATACTCTTCATTCTCTTCTCCTTGTTAATGTCAGCTCCTCTTTCTGACTTAACACAACAAATAGATGCTTCTTAGAAATCAATCCTACAGGGCGCCTGGGTGGCTCAGTCGGTTAAGCGGCTGCCTTCAGCTCAGGTCGTGATCCTGGGGTCCTGGGATCGAGCCCCACGTCCGGCTCCCTTCTCAGCGGAGAGCCTGCTTCTCCCTCTCCCTCTGCCTGCCACTCTGCCTACTTGTGCTCTCTCTCTATCTCTCTGTCAAATAAATAAATAAAAATCTTAAAAAAAAAAAAATCAATCCTGCTCTCACATTTGTTCATCCACACCCCTGTCTAGGCCATCCATCCATTTCCTGGACTTCAAATACCATTAGCCCATAGAGCTAGACATGCCCATAGAATCAGCACAGATCTGACTCCAATCCTGATACCCAGTGCCATCCTCCCACTCACCTCTTCAGTGATAATATTGATGACTCCAATCACAGTGACCAGATCTCAAGTTGAACCAACCAATTCCCCAAATAATTCACTGCTATCAAAGTGTCCCCAAACCCACTTGCTAGTACTAATATCTTGTTTAAACCTGAGTAGCAATTGAGATACCACCCTACACCAGTTAGAATGGCAAAAATTGACAAGGCAAGAAACAATAAATGTTGGAGAGGTTGTGGAGAAAGGGGAACCCTCTTACACTGTTGGTGTGAATGCAAGTTGGTACAGCCACTTTGGAAAACAGTGTGGAGGTTCCTCAAAAAATTAAAAATAGAGCTACCCTATGACCCAGCAATTGCACTCCTGGGTATTTACCCCAAAGACACAGATGTAGTGAAAAGAAGGGACACATGCACCCCAATGTTTATAGCAGCAATGTCCACAGTTTGGCTAGTGGAGCCAAGATGCCCTTCAACAGACCAATGGATAAAGATGTGGTCCATGTATACAATGGAATAATACTCAGACATCAGAAAGGACATAAGGATCGTGGGGCTCGATCCCAGGACCCCAACTTTTGCATCAACGTGGATGAGACTGGAGGAGATTATGCTAAGTGAAATAAGTCAAGCAGAGAAAGTCAATTATCATATGGTTTCCCTTATTTGGGGGAACATAAGGAATAGCATGGAGGACATTAGGAGAAAGAAGGAAAAAATGAAGGGGGGAAATTGGAGGAGGAGATGAACCATGAGAGACTATGGACTCCAAGAAACAAACAGGGTTTTAGAGGGGAGGGGGCTGGGGTGATGGTTTAACCTGGTGATGGGTATTAAGGAGGGCACATATTGCATGGAGCACTGGGTGTTATATGCAAACAATGAATCATGGAACACTACATCAAAAACTAATGATGTACTGTATGGTGACTAACATAACATAATAAAATAAAATAAAATTTTTTAAAAAATAAAATAAACCTGAGTGGCATTCTGGCCACCCTACCACTTCACACTCTTATAACAATGAATCCTGAATCCATCTAATAAACTCAACACCAAAAAACAAAAAAATCCAGTCAAGAAATGGGCAGAAGACATAAACAGACATTTCTCCAAAGAAGACATACAAATGGCCAAGAGATACATGGAAAAATACTCAACATCATTCGGCATCAGGGAAATATAAATCAAAACCACAATGAGATACCACCTCACACTAGTCAGAATGGCTAAAATTAACAAATCAGGAAACAGATGTTGGTGAGGATTCAGAGAAAGGGGAACCCTCTTACACTATTGGTGGGAATGCAAACTGGTGCAGCCACTCTGGAAAACAGTATGGAGGTTCCTCATAAAGTTAAAAATAGAACTACCCTATGACCCAGCAATTGCACTACTAGGTATTTATCCAAAAGATATAAACATAGTGATTCGAAGGGGCACATGCACCCCAATGTTTATAGCAGCAATGTCCACAGTAGCCAAAATATGGAAAGAGCCCAGATGTCCATCAACAGATGAATGGATAAAGATGATATAATGGAATATTACTCAGCCATCAAAAAGAATGAAATCTTGTCATTTGCAACAACATGGATAGAACTAAAGGGCATTATTCTAAGCAAAATAAGTCAGCCAGAGAAAGACAAATACCATATGATTTCACTCATATGTGGAATATAAGAAACAAAACAGATGAACATGGGGGAAAGGAAGGAAAAATAAAATAAGATAAAAACAGAGAGGGAGGCAAACCATAAGAGACTCTTAACTCTAGGAAACAGGGGCGCCTGGGTGGCTCAGTTGTTGAGCGTCTGCCTTCGGCTCGGGTCGTGATGCCAGGGTCCTGGGATCGAGCCCCGCATCAGGCTCCCTGCTCAGCCAGGGAGGCTGCTTCTCCCTCTCCCTCTGCCTGATGCTCTCTCTCTCTCTGTGTCAAATAAATGAATAAAGTCTTTTAAAAAAAAAAAAACAACTCTAGGAAACAAACAGGGTTGCTGGAGGGATGGTGGGTGGGGGATGGGGTAATTGCATGATGGGCATTAAGGAGGGCACTTGATGTAATGAGCACTGGGTGTTATATGCAACTGATGAATCACTGAATTCTACCCCTGAAACTAATAATATACTACATATTAACTAAATTGAATTTAAATAAAAATTTTTAAAATCAAATAAATAAGACTCTCAACTTCTGAATAATTGTTGAGCACCTTTCAGTTTCCCTACAAAATACCATTTCTCTAGTGACCTTTCCTGATCCAGCCATCAGAATTACATTTTCTGTAATTTTAATTTTTTCAATGTTCACTACTACATGTATTTCTTTCATATTGTTTTTCTTTTTTTAAGATTTTATTTATTTATTTGAGAGAGAGAGAAGGAGCAGGGGAAGGGGGAGGGAGAAGCAGGCTCCCTGCTGAGCAGGGAGCCCGATGCAGGGCTCGATCCCAGGACCCTGAGATCATGACCTGAGCAGAAGGCAGATGCACAACCGAGCCACCCAGGTGCCTCTCATATTGTTTTTCTATAAATTGGATATTCAGTGAAGAGATGACTAATGTGAACTTTAATGTTTTACACCCAGTATCCACTTGTTTTGCCTTAAAAGTGCTCAGTTATATTTATTGAAAGAAATTATTCAAACTCAAAAAAATACTTTCTAGATTTTTCAAATAAATTCACTCAACCACAATTATACAATGACATAATCTCTACGGTGGCAGACTGCACTAAATTATCACTGCCTGAGTTTTTTTTTTCTTATCCTTTCTCCCTGGAATTCATTATAGCATTCCCTTTATTCAGTTTCAGTCAACCAAGGTCAACTGTGGTCTGAGGTCCAGACGGAATGGTTAGGGATGTAGCCTAACTCTACATCACAGTGCTTCTGTCATTCACTTCACTCCACCTCATCATGCAGGCATTTTGTCATCTTACATCATCACAAGAAGGGGGAGTACAGTACAGTAGGATATTTTGAGAGAGACTACATTTACATAACCTTATTATATTGTTAAAATTATTCTACTTATTATTGTTGTTAATTTCTTGCTGTACCCAATTGATAAATTAAACTGTATCATAAGTATGTATGTATAGGAAAAAAACATATAGGATATATATAGGGTTCAATACTATCCATGGTTTCAGGTATCCACTGAGGGTCTTGGAACATGTTCCTCGGGGATATGGGAGGAGTACTATAGAAGACTAATCACAATAAGCTGTCTAAAATGAAAAACCTAATCAATGTGCCTTTCTTTTTAAACCAATCATTTCTCTTTTTTTAATTTTTTTTCTTTTTTTTTTATTCTTATGTTAATCCCCATACATTACATCATTAGTTTTAGATGAAGTGTTCCATGATTCATTGTTTGTGCATAACACCCAGTGCTCCATGCAGAACATTCCCTCCTTAATACCCATCACCGGGCTAACCCACCCCCCCACCCCCTCCCCTCTAGAACCCTCAGTTTGTTTCTCAGAGTCCATAGTCTCTCATGGTTCATCTCTCCCTCCGATCATTTCTATCTTTTTTTAGAGGGAAGCCGTAAACCTCATATCATTCCTGTTGTCCTGCCATAATTATCTTTTAAAGCTTTATTCATTTATTTTAGGGGGGGGGAGAGAGAGGCAGACTCCCTGCTGAACACGCAGGGAGCCCGACACGGGGCTTGATCCCAGGACCCTGGGATCATGACCTGAGTCAAAGGCAGACACCTAACCAACTGAGCCACCCAGGCACCCCTCCTGCCATAATTATTAATACCAACACTTTCAATACTCAAGAGGTCCCAGTGTGGAGGGAAAATTATTTGATCCTCCCATTTATAGAGTACCTATTTTATGCCAAGTTGTGCACTAAAACCCATGATCCAGAATTTAACTTAACAAAGTCACTGCCCCTATTTTAATCTTGGTGAGAGGAAAGAGTTAATACAAAGAGTAACGAATGTCTAATATAATGTCAGGTATAATTAACAGCTGTGATAAATAGTAAGGTTGATACAGAGAGAAAGAGGGAGGGATGGAGGAAGATAGTAGGGAGGGATAACAGGACAAAGAAATTAACTACAATTATTGATGATGAGATTAGGGAAGGACTAACTGAGGACATATTTGAGCAAAGAATTGAATTAAAAAAAAAAAAAAAGACCAAGCACATTGTGGGTAAAGAATTTTCCAGAGAGGGGAAGGATTTAAACAGTGCAGGACCAAAGGCTACATCCACTTCCTAGTGATATTGTTGGTTGAAACAAAACAACAAAACAAAAACATCTAGCCTATTAGCCCAAGAAAATTTCCATATGTAAAATAGTACAACACCTTGAACATTACTTAAAAAACATTAACACCTAAGAAACAGCTTTCAGTAAGATATCTCCTCATTTTTAAAGCTCCTGTCTGCTCACTTAGAAGAAGCTTCACAGAAGGGTAAGTATATTAATGGGCATTGGTGCCATCATTATGCGTTCCACACTCACCAGAGTAGGCTGGTTTGGAGAACAGCTGGATGCACGTCCTTCCATGGCTGCAAAGTTGTGCTTCCCCTAGTCCTGACGTGAGAGCCCGTGGCTTGCTAGAAAATGTGAGACTTCTGCTTCTGATTCCCCTTTTATGGAGGAAGGGAGTGGATAACCCAATCAGCCGATAATCCAGAAGATCCTGTCTTTATATCAATGGGATTTGAGCAATTCCTAAATCTTTATACAAAGACACAAAAATTGGAGCACCTGGCTGGCCCAGTCAGAGGAGCCTGTGACTCCATCTTGAGGTTGTGAATTTGAACCCTACATTGGGTGTAGAGATTACTTAAATAAATAAACTTTAAAAAAACACACACAAAAATGTGGGGCTTTTGACATGGTTAGATATTGTTGTAGATGAAATCGTTGAATACATTTGTATGTAAGATACATTGGGTTTTTTTAAAGATTTTATTTATTATTTATTTGGCAGAGAGAGAGAGCACAAGCAGGGGGTTTGGCAAGCAGAGGGAGAGGGAGAAGCAGGCTCTGCTGAGCAGGGAGCCCGATGCGGGGCTCTATCCCAGGACCCTGGGATCATGATCTGAGCCGAAGGCAGACGCTTAACCGACTGAGCCACCCAGGTGCCCTGTGAGGTACATTTCTATCTGCAGTTTCTATCCACATTTTAATGTTTCCTGTTTCTCCCACTATGGATACATTTCATAAAAATAGAAGTGGAAGTTTCTATGTATAAAAATTTTCATACATCTTATGTTTTATTAGGAAACAATTAGAAACTAACTGCTTCTTACTAATGGAATGTCCAAAATATTTATTAACAATTCTATGGAATGTATCACAAAAACATTAAAAGTAAATTGATATTTTGTGCATTTATATTTCATTTAATTGCCAGTAAATCTGAGAGTACTTCAGCCATCTTATGCTTTCTCTACCGGTTGACCTAAATAGTTAATGTTCCTTTACTCTCTTCATTTTACTGACTTTGATTTAACTCTTTTATTTTGGACTTTTTTTTTTTTAAACAGAGAGAGAGTGTGTGTGAGCACACAAGAAGGGGGGAGGGGCAAGGGGCAGAGGGAGAAGCAGGCTCCCCTTTGAGCAGGGAGCCTGATGGGGGACCCCTGGGACTATGACCTGAGCTGAAGATGCTTAACAACTGAGCCACCCAGGCACCCCTAACTCTTTTATTATTCTATTGTTCCCTCAATAGACTTATCAGTTACAATCATATACAAATCTTCATGTAGTTAATGAGGGACACCTGGGTGGCTCAGTTGTGAAGGGTCTGACTCTTAATTTCAGCTCAGTCTTGATCTCAGGGTGGGGAGTTCAAGCCCTGCCTTGCACTCCACACTTGTTGTGGGGCCTACTTAATGAGTCCTTTACTTAATGTAGTCTAATACAACTACTTTTTCCACCTTCCCCAAATGCTAATACCTTCAAACACTTCCAACTACATTTTTAACCTTTCTCACTCTGCTTTGCTGTCCTCATGCATTTCAATTCTACATGTATTTTAATCTCCAAGAGAGATTTCTAGAATTGCCTCATAAAACAAAATTTATTTGTAATTGTAAATTTTCCTTTCCTTCTCTTCATTCCTTCCTGCATTCTTGATTTTCAATCTGGGAGTCTATTCCTTTGGATTGAAGAAATCACTCTAGTATTTGCTTTCTAGATCAAGTCTGCTAACAATGAAATGTTTCATTTTAAGTTGTTCTTAAGATATCTTTATTGTGGGCAGTAGCGCTGCTGGGTATAGAATTCTGGTTTTGATATGACATTTCTACTAGCATTTTTTTTTTCGGTACTAACAGATGGTTTGGTTTTTTTGATTTTTTAAATTTTATTATGTTATGTTAGTCACCATACAATACATCATTTGTTTTTGATGTGGTGATCCACGATCCATTGTTTTCATATAACACCCAGTGCTCCATGCAGTACATGCCCTCCTTAATA
>NW_028026233.1:0-619 GCF_054177405.1 Leptonychotes weddellii
TCCTTCCACAGCTAATTTTTGATTTAGTAGGTTGTTCTCGCTATTCTTCACTGAGATTAAAGTTAGGTTCTTATTTGAAGTATTTCCTTATTCTTAGGGTAGTAGTTTTCAGTACAGATGTCCTCTGAGAACTGCTTTTGCTGCATCTCATAAACTGTTGTGATGCATTTCATTTAGTGTGTGTGTGTGTGTGTGTGTGGTCATGATTGCTTGTGTCAAGATAACTCCCGTTCTGTGAGTTGCCTTTACTCAGGTGATTGCTTCCTTGGACGTGCAGATGTTTAAAACTTGTTGTGTTCACATTTGTCTATTTTTCAATATTTATAAGTGCAGTATTAGTGTGTTGCTTGTGTAATGAATATACTAATTGATTTCACATTGATTACTGTAAATGTTTTCTATTACTGGATAAAAAAATGCCACACACTCAATGGCTTAGATGAAATCCATGTATTTATTCAAGGTATGTGGTCAGAAAAGCAGGATCTATTTGGAGCTGAGCCCAGTCTCTTCCCCAGTTTCAATTCCCAATAGCACAGGTCCCTATATGTATGTGAAGAACCTGAACAAAACCTTTCTTACCATCTTAACATGTGTCATTACACTTTTTGTTCCTCAT
>NW_028026234.1:0-619 GCF_054177405.1 Leptonychotes weddellii
CGCTCAGGAGCCGGGCTTAGCTGGTCTGCGTACCCTAGCCTAATGTGCCAGTGCAGCATTCAGGGGCCAGAAAGCTGGCCATGACCTTTGAGGCTTTAGGGACCAGGCTATCCTGTCGGCAGTTGGCCGCACTGCATTTCCCGCCACGCTAATGCCATCAACAGGACTCCGTTACTCTTGGCTCTGTTTTTTTCCTGTCTTCTCCCCTCTGGTTTGGATTAAGTACCCTCTTCTGATTCTCCAGTACCAGTTTAGATGGGCTGTAATATCTCCTGTAGATTGGCTGTTGGTTTTGTCACTAATGACAAAAGCTTTAAAGCTTTGATGGAAAGCGGCCCTTTGAGCGGCTGTTTCTGGGCAGGTACCTGGTCCAGGGGGCTTTGGCCTTCTATGCCAAGGAACTTTCAAAGATGGTGGTCACTGGGAACACTGTGTTTCCCTCTGAAGAGGCTGTGGGTGTTGCAGTTACTAGAGCCGTAGTTTTCTCACTTGGGGTGTAACAGACCTGGAGGGCTAGCGAAAATAGAGCTGCCGCATCTCACCCCCGTAGAATAGGATTTGGGAGATCGGTCCTGTGCTTGGTTTCCTTTCTTGCTAGATCATGGCTACCTACGGTACT
>NW_028026235.1:0-619 GCF_054177405.1 Leptonychotes weddellii
GGGAAAAATGAAGGGCGGGATTCAGAGGGTGAGACGAACCATGAGAGACTATGGACTCTGAGAAACAAACTCAGGGTTCTAGATGGGAGCGGGGGGATGGGTTAGCCTGGTGATGGGTATTAAAGAGGGCACGTATTGCATGGAGCACTGGGTGTTACACACAAACAATGAATCACGGAACACTTCATCTAAAACTAATAATGTAATGTATGGGGATTAACATAAGAATAAAAAAAAAATTAAAAAAAAAACTATTGATGTAATGTATGGTGATTAACATAATATAATAAAAGTTAAAAAAACTCTTTGGATAATTTCTAATCATTTTTTTCTATATGCAGTCCAATTCTGCACATACAGATTTTGTCTATCCTTATTTTTAAATTAATTTTCTTCCCCTTTCTAATCATCCTGTTTATGTCCTTTCTTAGATTCCTTAAATATGCTTACCCATATATACACCAATGTTTTAACTAATGCTATTAAATAATAAATAACTTTCTCTTTGACTTTAAAAAAAAAAAACTTTCCCCCTTGGGATGCCTGGGTGGCTCAGTCGGTTAAGCGTCTGCCTTCGGCTCAGGTCATGATCCCAGGGTCCTGGGATTGAGGCCTGCCT
>NW_028026236.1:0-619 GCF_054177405.1 Leptonychotes weddellii
TGAGGCACAGCGGAAAATGAAAATTCATGGCACCTTATTAGAAAATTATTAAGAGATTCAAGACGGCAACAGCAGAGCATTAAATCAAGCACAGGACTCTTCTAAGTGCGAAGCTCGTTTTGAGTGCCAGGGGGTGAATGCTCGTTGTGAGTGCCAGGGGGTGGATGTCCATTGAGCTGGTCTTGGTTATCTTTGGTGATTATCTTTGAGGAGTGGGATCATGGAGTAAAATAGTCCATGTGTAGAAAATTCTCTATAATAAACAGGAATACTTTTAATAATCAGGCAAGAGTTAGTCTCAAACAAAGCCTATAGAATAAGAGCAGGTGTGTGTACTCTGGACTATGAGTCAAGAGATGTGGATTCTAATCTGGATTCTCTTGCCACGTGGCCCTCAGTGAGTCTTGTCTACTGTTCCTCGATTTCTTCCCAGCACAGTTACTGGAATGGCAAAGAAGAGGTCGGAGGCCTCCTCCTGCCCAGTGGTTCTTAGATGCTAAGATTATTACCAAGCAAACGTATCTTGAGAGTTTCTTGGGCACAAAGGTTAGAAAGCTGTGTGAGGACAAGATCTGCCAAAGTTTCCTCCAAATTGCCCTTGGACATGTTCCCGGCCAAG
>NW_028026237.1:0-619 GCF_054177405.1 Leptonychotes weddellii
GTGTCTATTTGTATTTTTATCTTGATCAGGAAAAAACCCCACTTTGAACATGCAATAGAATGTCCCTGGCTCTCGGGCTTGGTGTGTTTGTCAGACGGTCACGTGTGGGCGAACTGAGCCTCGAGGGCCCTGCCCCTCACTGGGTCAAGTCCAGACTCTTGCTGTTTGGGAGCATGGATGTCACTGAGCTGAGTGGGCCAAGTTGTTGAAAAGATCTCCTCCCAGTGTTCACAGACCGCAGACGGCACACACAAGACAAAGAACAAGAAAACCCTGAGCTGGCCCCTGTCCCACGCCTGGCAGACTTCTGCATCTGCACAGTATGAGGCCTCACAGATGACCCGATTAAATCAGACAAGAAGCTGACCCCAGATTCCCGCGTGTTTAGGTCACCAGGGTGAGATCTCTCTGACTAGCCCTCCACTGTGTTTCTAACAGACACGGAGGTTTGTTGTAACATGGCTTTAAAGTAGAGGAATAATGTAAACCGTCTTAATTTCCCTAGCTTCTAGATGTCCCCGCCCTGAATTTTTTAAGTCAAACTTGCAAAGTAGTCAAGAAGACCGTATGCACTCTGGCTTGGCCATACTGCTGGGTTAGGGCTCTCACTCTAAATGCC
>NW_028026238.1:0-619 GCF_054177405.1 Leptonychotes weddellii
ATATTTTTCTCTTAATAATACGAGCACTTCTCCCACATTGTTGAATAGACTTTGGTGACGTTGCCTTTAATGCTACGTGACGTCCCGCACTCTGGATGCGCTGGAATTTATTGGACTTTTCCTTTATTTTTTTTTATGCTGAAGTAGTTTCCACAAATTTGATTTTTACAGATGGGCGTCCTTTTGCAATTTTTGAAAATTACATCTTTAGTAGATTACTACATATGAAAATACTGCATCAAAAGTTGTGAATTCTTTTAGGACTCTTGGCACATCTTGCCAAGTTGCTTTCTGGAAGGGCATTCTGGTGTGTCCCACCTGCATCATATGCAAGTGCTCATCAATTAATCTTCTGTGAGCAATGCATATTTTAATTAAAACCAAGACAAAAATCTTTTTCAACGTGGTGAGTTGACAATGGTTCCCATTTTTATATATGTACTTTTGATACAAAGGATGAATGATTTACATATTTTTCTATTGAGGCATTGGTGTTTTTCTTACTGATTTTAATATATATGATTAAATAGATCTATTAAATTATAAGTTATAAATATGTAATAGATTTAATTTTATATTTATATGTTATCAAGGCAGAATGAGTAGAAGTATATTACTC
>NW_028026239.1:0-619 GCF_054177405.1 Leptonychotes weddellii
AAGAAATCACCTTTATCTTTTAACAAAAATCATCAAGTGAAACTAAATTAAAATAACTAATTTCTTTTATTATCTTACTATATATTAAGGTAGGATCTGTGTGTGTGCGTGTACGCACATGCGTGGGTCATGATTTATTGATGTGAATTAAACTGTTGAGTCTAAGGCCTTTTTTTTCCATGTTGGGGAATATGGTTATTACATTTAATCTTTGGTTTTTTACATATGGGCAAGAACACGAAATGTGGACTTGAGGCCAGAAAATTAGGCATCATAGTCCAAATAAATAAGCTCTATGTTGGAATCTAGAGATCTAGGTTTTAGCCCCACTCTGGCCTTCTGTTACCTGTGTGACCATGAGCAAATCACCCTCTCTGAGCCTTCATTTATTTGTCTGTAACCTAGAGATATCAATACTTACTCTATTTTCTTGGTTTTTCATGTGAAGGAATGTTCTTGGAATCTGTGAACTGCTACCCAAATAGAAGTGGGATTATTTAAAGTTGAGCTAGATCATTTTTGGTCAAAGTGTAAGGCAATAATCAAATCCCCGTTTATGTAAAAAAATACTCCTTTATCACTAGAAACTTTACCAATGGAATCTATCATTGATGGATAT
>NW_028026240.1:0-619 GCF_054177405.1 Leptonychotes weddellii
ATCCCGGGACCCTGGGATCATGACCTGAGCCAAAGGCAGATGCTTAATGACTGAGCCACCCAGGCGCCCCTAAAAATATAAAACTTTATAAAAATGAAATGTAGAATACTTTTCTGACACTGGGATGTTAATTTTAACAGTACATTTTTAAAAATGTTCTATCTGGCTAAAGGTTCACCAATTTTATCCATCTCAAAGAACCAGCTTTCAGTTTCATTGGTTTTCCCTATTGTGTTTCTATTTTCTAATTCACTGATTTCTGTTTTTACTATTCCCATTCTCCTACTTACTTTGGTTTCATGTGCTCTTCTTTTTGTAATTTAGGGAGGCTTGGCTATCACTAATCTGAGACCTTTCTTCTTTCTAAAATAGGCATTTTAGGACTATAAATTTCCCCCTAAATGCAGCTCTAGCAGCACCCTACTAATTCTAATATATTGTGTTTTCACTTTTATTCAGCTCAAAATACTTTCTCTTTTGATTTCTTCTTTGACCTATGGACTACATAGAAGTATGTTAATTGGCTCCCAAATGTTTGAGGCTTTTCCAGAAATCCTTCCATTCTTGATATCTACTTTAATTCCTCTGTAGTCAAAGAACACACTTTGTAAAACTTGAA
>NW_028026241.1:0-619 GCF_054177405.1 Leptonychotes weddellii
TATCAGAAAAGCCTAAGAGAGGCTACTTTGTTTTTTGTTTTTTAAAAGATTTTATTTATTTATCTGAGAGAGAGAGAGATAGCAAGAGAGAGCACAAGCGGCAGGGGGTGGGGGGGGCGGTGTGATGGGGAGCAGGAGAGGGAGAAACAGACTCCCTGTTGAGCAGGGAGCCCCATGGGGGACTCGATTCCAGGACCCCTGGATCATGACCTGAGCCTAATACAGATGCTTAACTGACTGAGCCACCCAGGAGCCCCAGGGCTACTTTCGGGGTCTAGGAATGCTCAAAAATTTTTCTGCATGGATGAATGGTAATGGCTTCTTCCCTTGATGGCATTCCAGCTTACCAAATATTTCAAAGGAACACTCTACTTTCAGATATCAGGGGAAACCTGTATGTGAAATTGTGAGCCTCCCTATGGAGAAAGTATACATGACAATGACGATAACAATAGAGGAAAGCAGAGCAGAGAAATGGAGAGGGACTGAGTCCTCATTTTAATTTAGGAGCCAGCCACACCTGGAGATTTTTCATTTTCATGAGTCAGTAAATTCCCTTTTTGGCCTTAAACCAATGGGAGTTAGAGTTTCTGGCACTTCACTTGAAATAATTCTAATT
>NW_028026242.1:0-619 GCF_054177405.1 Leptonychotes weddellii
TGTTAGAGGAAAACTGTAGACCTCAAATTGAGATGTATGAAATGACCAGTGTTACAAAAGCTTTTGTAAAAATCAAATACTATTTATTCTTATTTGGCCCAATTTATTTATTTTATTTATTTTAAGATTTTATTTACTTATTTGAGAGAGAGAAAAAGAGAGCAGGAGCAGGTGGGAGGGGGAAGAGCAGGCTCCCCGCTGAGCAGGGAGCCCGATGCGGGGCTCAATCCCAGGACCCTGGGATCATGACCTGAGTCGAAGGCAGACGCTTAATGGACTGAGCCACCCAGGTGCCCCTTATTTGGCCCAACTTAAAATACAAAGCCTTTCTAATTCTATTTCAGATATCTTCATTAGATGCATTTTTTCTTTTTTAGAGAGAGAAAGAGAGGGAAAAGAGTGGGGTGTGGGGAGGGACAGAGGGAGAGAGAGAATCAGAGAAACTCTTAAACAGGCTCCACACTGGGCCCAGGGCTCGATCCCACAACCCTGAGATCGTGGACCTGAGCTGGAATCAAGAGTTGGACGCTTAACCAACTCATCCACCCATGCACTCTATTAGATGCATTTTTAAAACATACTAACTTTGCTGTCTGTATTTCTGCTTCCATTTTAAAAT
>NW_028026243.1:0-10671 GCF_054177405.1 Leptonychotes weddellii
CATTCAGGGCAACTATTGAAAGATATGAATTTAGTGCCATTGTATTGCCTGTAAGGTGACTGTTACTGTATATTGTCTGTGTTCCTTTCTGGTCTATGTTGCTTTTAGGCTCTCTCTTTGCTTAGAGGACCCCTTTCAAGATTTCTTGTAGGGCTGGTTTCATGTTTGCAAATACCTTTAGTTTTTGTTTGTCCTGGAAGCTTTTGATCTCTCCTTCTATTTTCAATGACAGCCTATCTGGATATAGTATTCTTGGCTGCATATTTTTCTCATTTAGTGCTCTGAATATATCATGCCAGTCCTTTCTGGCCTGCCAGGTCTCTGTGGATAGGTCTGTGGCCAATCTAACGTTTCTACCATTGTAGGTTATATGTCTCTTATCCCGAGCTGCTTTCAGGATTTTCTCTTTGTCTCTGAGACTCGTGAGTTTTACTTTTAGTTGTCAGGGTATTCACCTATTTTCATTGATTTTGAGAGGGGTTCTCTGTGCTTCCTGGATTTTGATGCCTGTTTCCTTCCCCAAATTAGGGATGTTCTCTGCTATAATTTGCTCCAATATACCTTCTGCCCCTCTTTCTCTTTCTTCTTCTTCTGAGGTCCCAATTATTCTAATATTGTTTCAGCTTTTGGTATCACTTATCTCTCGATTTCTGCCCTCATGATCCAGCAGTTGTTTATCTCTCTTTTTCTCAGCTTCTTTATTTTCCATCATTTGGTCTTCTATATCACTAATTCTCTCTTCCGCCTCACTTATCCTAGCATTTAGGGCCTCCATTTTTGATTGCACCTCATTAATAGCCTTTTTGATTTTGGTTGGTTAGATTTTAGTTCTTTTATTTCTCCAGAAAGTGTTTCTCTAATAACGTCCATGCTTTTTTCAAGCCCAGCTAGTATCTTTAAAATCATTATTCTGAACTCTAGTTCTGACATCTTACTAATGTCCATATTGATTAGGTCCATGGCAGTCGGGACTGCCTCTTGTTCTTTTTATTGAGGTAATTTTTTCCGTCTTGTCATTTTGTCCAGAGGTGAATAGATGAATGAGATAACAAAATGCTAACAGCGTAACAACTACCCCAGAAAAATATACACTAAACAAATCAGAAGAGACCTGAAACCGGAAGAAAAGAAAGGGAAAGAAAAAAAAGAAAAAGGTAAAAACAAAGAAAAACAAAAAAACCCAAAAAAACAGAATATGTAAAATATGATCAGGCTGATACATAGGTCAGTGCCACACACTAGATTTTGGATGTGTTTTGGTCTGTTAGTAGAAAGTGCCTCCCAAAATTTTAAAGAAAGAAAATCTTATATATGTACAAAAATAAGGGTTAATAGGATGAAGGGATGGAATATGACTGCAAAGATGAAAATTATAAAAGATTTTATAACAGGAATTGATAAGAAGTTGGTTGACAAAAGAAAGAAGAGGATTTAAAAAAAAAACAAAACAAAAGGAAGAGAATGTGATCAGGCAGGAGACTAGAACAAAGCCATATGCTAGAGATTTAAGGTATATTTTGGTCTGTTAGAAGAAACTGTATCCCAAAATTTTAAAGAGAGACCAACTTTTATATATATATATATATATATATATATATATATATAAGGATATTTACTATGAAGGGATAGAATATGACTCCAAGAATGAAAAATAAAAAAGACTTTTTAAAAAAGGGATTGATAAGATGTTGGTTAAAAAAAGGAAAAAGAAAAATTCAAAAAAAAAAGAAAGAAAAAGAGAGTTAAAAAAATTAACTTTGAAAGACTAAAGAATCATGGGAAAAATGCATGAATACTATGTGCAGTATTCCCCTAGCACTGGAGTTCTGCCGTTCTCATTGATCGGTAAACTTGGTCCTGGCTGGCCGTTCTTGCTGATCTTCTGGGGGAGGGGCCTGTTGCCGTGGTTCTCAAATGTCTTTGCTGGAGGCGGAATTGCCCTGCCCTTGCCTGGGGCCGGGCTAAGTAATCTGCTCGGGTTTGCTTTCGGGAGCTTTTGTTCCCTGCAAGTTTTCTGTACAGCTTTGGAGGACGAAAGTGAAATGGCGGCCTCCCAATCTCCACCCTGGAAGAGCTGAGAACTTGGGGCCCCACTCCTCATTGAGCCCCCAGAGAAAAGCAGTCATTGACTCCCATCTCCCCTGTCTCTGACCGCACTCCATGCTCACCTGGCCTGTGACCGAGCGTTTCTATATCTGGCACCCGACCCCAAACCCAGCAGATCTGTGCAGTGAGCTCCCATGCTGCTCCTCCCGGGGAGTAAGGGGAGTCGCCCCGGATCTACTGTTGTTGGGTCCCTGCTGGAAGAGCAGTGGCCTGACTGTGTCACGGATCACAGTTTATGGCAACCCCAAGCTGAGAGCCCACGCCTCCGCTCCATCTCTGCAGCTGGCTTCCCTGCTCCGATACCTGGGAACTCTGCCACACTCAGGCACCCCCGGTCTTTCTATGACCCTGAGGGTCCTGAGACCACACTGTCCCAGCGACTGTTCCACCCCCTGCTTAGCCACTGGAGAGATGTCCCTCAGCAGAGCTGACTTGAAAAAGTTCCGATTTTGTGCTCTGCTGCTCTATCACTTGCCGGTAGCTGCTGACTGAGGCCCCCTCCCCCGCCATCTATCTTCCCGAATATCACCTTGGATCCACTTCTCCGCACATCCTACCTTCCAGAAAGTGGTCACTTTTCTGTTCAGAGAGTTGCTGCTATTCTTTTCTTCGATCTCCTGTTGAGTTCGTAGGTGTTCAGAATGGTTTGATCCCTATCTAGCTGAATTCCTGGGACCAGACGAAATTTAGGTCTCCTACTCCTCCGCCATCTTGTCCAAATTGCAAACTGTGGCTTCTATGGTGCTTTCCTGGGCTGCTGTCTCTTTAAGGGCGGGGATCCAGTTATCACTTGCCCTCCTGGTTGACCCAGTGCTGACTGGTTGAGTCAGCTGACTTTCAGTGCTCTAGGCTCCAAGTCCCACTGTTTATACAAACTTACAGAATTCAGCCTATTTGGTTTTCAGGGCTTGACATTATGGGATTTATCTTCCTTATGTGTGCTTCCTGGTGCTTTCCCCTTTCTGAAACTATATGTCCCTCTCTCCCTCCTTCCCTCCTTCCTTCTGGATTACTATTTCTGTCTTTCTTAACCTCTCAGATGCAGCTTTTTCTCTACATTTAGTTGTGATGTTTGTTCTGCTAATCTTTGGATCACTCTTTGGTTTATTTACTTGAATGTGAGTGATATCTAGTACATGTGGGATGGGTTGAACTTAGGGTCCTCTTACTCTGCCATCTTCCCCAAGCTCCCTGCAACTTTAATCTTATGATAGGAAGATGTGATATTTTGAAGAACAGCAAGAGATGACAATATTTGTGCAAATCCATGGGATTTTAGTATCTTGGTAAATATTGGATATAGGTAAATACAGAATTAAAAAATGAGGTCACTTATTTACAATAGAGTCTAATAAGAACTTCAGGTTGGATTTAGGAAGCATCCATATACAGTTATAGATAGAATTTGACATCAAGACCTGATGTCTGTCCCAACTTTTTTTTCTATAATTACCTACATATGGGCAAATCAATACTGTAAGATAGCAGAATTATATCTAGCCCACCTATCCTCAATTGAGATTTACTTAGTTATGGATTGTAATTAGAGTAAACTTCTTTTATCAGAAAAAAGAAAACAGTGAAAAACTGTGGACTTATAATTTTTCTTTAAGTCACATTTTGCTCCTGTCAGACCTGATACTCCTATCGTTCATTCTTTATCAGGGGTGATTAACTGGAAATTTCTTAAAATTTAAAGAAATATTTAGTTACATCAGTGAGGGTCTGTCAGCATTCTGATACACATTTGAGGGGTGAGAGTAAGTCCATTGATCAATGTGTGAGTGGTTTAAGCCTTGCATTTATCAGGTATTTTTAGGCGAAGTAAGTTGGGAAGCCATTCCCTTTTAATGCAATTTGGCAGGATGTTTGGGAAAAGCTTTCTTCTTTCTTTCTTTTTGCTTTCTTTCTTTCTTTCTTTCTTTCTTCTTTCCCTTCCTTCCTTCCTTCCTCCCTTCCTTCCTTCCTTCCTTTTCTTTCTTTCTTTCTTTCTTTCTTTCTTTCTTTCTTTCTTTCTTTCTTTCTTTCTTTCTTTCTTCTTTCTTTCAGTTGACATCTTAGAGGTCAGTGCTACTGGTTTTAGAAGTGGTTTTACCTAACACAGAGAAGCAAGGAGGGGAAATAATAGAATAGTTGTGATCATGTTAAATTAAACATAGATACTCAAATGCATTTGGTTCAAACACCATTGGTAAATTAGTCTTAAATGTACAACTGAATCAGAGGTTCTATTTTTACTTTTTGGAAAGCAAAATGATGACCAATGAAGTTGAACATCTTTTCATGTGTTTATTTGCTATTTTTACATCTTCTTTGGAGAAATGTTTATTCAACTCCATTCCCCCCCCCCTTTTTTTAAATTGGATTGTCCTTGAGCTAGCTGTAAGAACTCTTTATATATTCTGGAAACTAGACCCTTATTGGATATATGATTTGGGAATATTTTCTTCTATTTTTTGGGCTCTCTTTTCACTTTGTTGATAATGTCCTTTGATGCACCAAATTTTCAAATTCTTCTTCGTTTTTTGTTATTGTTTGTTTTTTCTATACAAGAGAATTATTTTTCTTCTATCCAACCCACTTCTCTAATTTATGTTATCCATCTGGCAACTGCAGCTAGTTTGATATCCCTAGTCTACATGTAGAGTATTGACATAGTCATAACATGAAATATATTTCAGCTATATTAACTGACAAATGCAAAATACTGAACAATTTGTGTAATAAAATTCCATTAGTGAAAAAACGTGTGGTGTCCTTCTGGGTTTTATATTCTGTTCCATTGTCTATGTGTCTGTTTATATGCCAATATCATACAGTTTTGATTATGATAGCTTTGTAATATAGTTTAAAATCAGGAAGCATGATACCTCCAGCTTTGTACTTTGTTCTCAAGATTGCTTTAGTTTTCAGGGTCTTTCATGGTTCTATACAGATTTCAGGATTGTTTGTTCCAGTTCTCTGAAAAATGCCATTGGAATTTTGATAAGGATTGCTTTGAACCTATAGATTGCTTTGGGTAGTATGAACATTTTAACAATATTAGTTCTTCCAATCCATGAACATCGTATATGATTCCATTTATTTGTGTCTTCTTCAATTTCTTTCATTAATGTCTTATAGTTTTCAGTGTACAGAACTTTTACCTCCTTGATTAAACTTATTCCTTGGTATTTTATTCTTTTTGATGCAATTGTAAGTGGCATAAGCTTAGTATTATCCCATTGTATGAATATATCCCAACTTAATTACCTATTCACCTGTTGATGGACATATGTTTTTTGTTTTTTTTCCCCCAATTTTGGACTACTATGAATGAAGCTGATATGAACATTTATGTACAAGTCTTTTTTATGAATATTTGTTTTTATTTCTCTTAGATAAATACTTAGATGTGTAATTGTGATATCTTATAGTAAATCTATATATATTTATTTTTTTAAAGATTTTATTTATTTATTTGACAGAGATTGAGAGAGAGAGAGAGAGAGAGAGTGCACAAGCAGTTGGAGCAGTGGGCAGAGGGAGAGAAAGAAGCAGGCTCCCCGCTGAAGAAGGAGCCCAATGTGGGTCTTGATCCCAGGACTCTGGGATCATGACCTGAGCCGAAGGCAGCCACTTAACTGACTGAGCCACCCAGGCACCCCAGGAAATATATATTTAAATTTAGAAGAAAGTGTTAAACTGTTTTTGATTGTAGCTGTGCCGTTTTACATTCCCACTGTCAATCAATGTTGCAAATTTATTTTAAACACATTCTATTTGTTTTTGAATAGTAAATTTAGTAATTTGAATTTCTTACATTATTTATATATTTGAATATATTCATACCATCATACTTTGTTCTATTTACCATGTTTTATTTCCTTTGATTTTTCCTGCTTTATTCTTTGTTCCTTTCTTTTCTTTCCTTTTTTTTTTTTTAATTATTGAGATTTCTTTTTCTACTATTCTACACTCTGTTGGCTTGAAATGTTAAATTTATGTTTTAGTGATTACTTTTAAATTGTCAATATGCATAGTAAGTGAAGATTAAACTTTAATCAGCTTACCTACTCTTGTTCCCGAATAGAGAAAACCTTAAATTATGTTAAACCTGATAAACACTATGCCTTATTAAATGTTAGTGCTGTCTAGTATTTTAGTTTCACCAAGTTTTTATATCCTCAAATTTAGTAATCATCATTTTTCTTATTTCATACAGCCAGTTTTGTCTATTTTTTTAACCAATTATTGCCCATCTGTTTGGCAAATATTTTTCTTTCCATTACCTCTAACTCATTTTTTTTTAAAATTTAGTTCAGGGGTGCCTGGGTGGCTCAGTCAGTTAAGCATCTGTTTTTGGATCAGGTAATGATCCTGAGGTCCTGGAATTGAGCCCCATGCTGGGCTCCCTGCTCAGTGGGGAGTCTGCTTCTCCCTCTCCCTCTGACCCTCTCCCCTGCTCATGCTCTTGCTCATGTGTGCTCTGTCTCTCTCAAATGGATAAAGAAAAAATCTTTAAAATTTTTAGTTTAATTGCTATTTGACTGAAATACATGTCTCTCCTATACACACAGTAAAAGTCTTTTAGGTAATAAATAACTATGTGCTTGAAAATACCTATTTTTTGCTTCCTTTTAGGTAGATTTTTAGCTGAGTGACAAGTACATAGGTCAGGGTAGTACCATAAGCATTAGATGATGCAGACCTCACCCTGGCAGAGTGGTCCTTGAGAAGGGCTTAGACAGGGCATGGTTTGATGCATCATGGCTATACTTTTAAAAGGGCACTGTTCCTTTCTGCTACTTTCTATGTTTGGTATCTTATAACTTGTACTTGAAAGCAAGAAGTAAGGTTTGCCAAGAGTAGGGAAGATATGGTGACATTAAAGATTTGAGAAAAATGCAGTAAGTTTAAAGTTAACTACTACAGAGACAAGAAGAGAGGTATATCTAGGGAAACAATAAAATACTATTAGACATCAATGAGACTTCATTGGAAGTTAGAGACCATGCATTTATAGTGTTACTGGTTTTTGCAATTGTTTATTTTCCCTCAGCACTGCAAGATATAGTCTTGGAGAAATAGATTGATCCATGGTTGATGTGTTACCAGTCAGATGACATTCTTAAACTGTTGTAAAATAAATATTGACATTTAGAAAAAAGAGTGCTTAATGTGATGGCCTATGGGACCTAAGGTGTTGAAGGAAAAAATAACTAGCTATGTCTGTGTAGCTGAAGCAGCAGAAGTACATGATTGAGCAAGTTAGAAGAATAAGACACAGTAGATATAAAGAATGTGATATAAAATATAATATTTCAGGATTTGGGGAGTTCTTGGACATAACAAGGTGTAGGGTATGGTTTTGGAGTGGTGACTGAAGTAGAATGGAGGTGAAGATGATGTGAAATAAGAAGCTAAAGCAACTGAAAGGTTTGAAAGCTTGAGGGATCTTTTATGTCACTGCCTCCCTTAAAAGAGAAATGTACTGATACAAGGGAAGCAAAACATAACTTCTAACAGTTGACTTTAGTATGCAATTAATTGAGCCTCATAATTTTCTTTATAGGAGGGATATATCTCTGTTTTCCTTTTCATATTCAGGTTTACTATGGGAAAAATCAGAAAACAATATAATTCATTTGGTATAAGATTTCTTAGCATTGTGTGCCTTTTCTCAATCCAGGGATGTGACCATTCATAACAAGAAATGAGTGATTCCAAGAATCTTATAATTACTGAGCAAACTAAAGTAGTGTCAATGATTGTTTTTGGTACTCAAGTAAAATTTAATTTTAGATGACAATTTTGGACCACAAGGATAAAACAGAACTTTGCCACAACTTATGTGTAAAATATCCAAAATGTTAATATCTTTCATTCCTCACCTCACATTTTTTTCACATCATAATGACTGAAGCAATTCTATGTATAGATTATAGAGCTTGTATAAAAATACTTTAGAAGTTTTAGGTGAAACGTTTTCTATTGGGAAGATTCAAAGTCTCAATTAATAGTTGTGAGGTTTTAGTTACTATGGTTCTGAATCACTTTGGACTGAAGAAAAGTTTAGCTTTCACATTAATCTTTAGTCCATGACGGTTACAGGAAAAGTAACTGACAATTATGAAGCTCTTTTCAGGTAAAGAAAATCCTGTCATGAACAGAAGTATTTTTAATTTTTCACTCAGTAGTTTATTTCAACTCTCTTTAGAAAAATACCTAGGGGAAGGTTAAGATGGTGGAAGAGTAGGAGACCCTAAGTTCATCCAATCCCTGGAATTCAGCTAGATAGTTATCAAATCATTCTGGACACCTGTGAAATCAACTGGACCCCTAAGAAAAGAAATCCTGCAATTCTACAAATAGAAAAGTGACCACTTTTTGGAAGGTAGGACATGCGGAGACTTGAATCTGGGTGATGTATCTTAGGATATGGCTGAAGTGGGGGGGGAGCTGGCTTAAGGAGATTACCATAAAGTATTATAAGAAGCGAAGCACAAAATCAGAACTTATAGAAGTCTGCTACAGTGGGGGACTTCCCTGGCTTAAAGGTGCTCAGGTGGAAAAGTGGGGTGGAATCCCAGGTGGGACATCATGGTCTCAGGATCCCCACAGTCACAAGAAGAACAGGGGTGACTGTGTGTGGCAGAGTTTCCAGGCATTAGAGAGCAGAAGCCGGCTGAAAACAGCAAGTCTAGGTGCCGGCTTTCTGCTCTGTGTTGCCATAAATTGCAAACCAATGCATATTCGTGAGCCCACTTTCTTGGCAGAGGCCCAGCAAAAGGCAGAAGGTGGTGAGACTCCCCCTCCTTCCCCTGGAGGAACAGCACCGGTCTGCCCCACAGGAGTTGGAGACTTGCAACTTAGTTGTGTGCCTGAGATAAAAATGCTTGGTCACAGGCTAGGTGAACACAGAGTTCAGACGGAAACCAGGGAGACAAGAGTGATTGACTGCTTTTCTATGAGGGCTCACTGAACAGTGTAGGGCGGGGGGAACTTTCAGCTCTGGGGCTAGAGAGTGAGACACTGCCATTTTCATCCTGCCCATCAGTGCTAAAAGCCTTCAGGGAGCAAAAAATCACCACATAGTAGAATCTGAAGCTGGTACAATGAGCCTGGTCCCCTAGCAAGGTCACCTGAGAATCAGTACAACAGGCTTCTCCACCAGAAGGCAACAGGAACAACTGGCTCACACCAAGTTTAATGATCACAGAGGATTGCAAAGCTTCAGTTCTTGGGGAAAACAGTATATAGCATTCATGGGTTTTCTTTATTCTTCAGTCTTTCAGTTTTATTTCTTTTTTTACTATTTACTTATTTATTTAATTTAATTTAATTTTTTTTTTTTTTTTACTAACCGCAGGACCAAACTTTATTATTATATTCAGCAGGCATAAAATTAGTGTTAGTCATAAAAGTTTTTTTTCTTAATTTTATTATGTTATGTTAGTCACCATATAATACATCATTAGTTTTTGATGTGGTGATCCAAGATCCACTATTTCCGTATAACACCCAGGGCTCCATGCAGTACGTGCCCTCTTTAATACACATCACCAGAATAACCAATCCCCCCTCCCCACTCCCCTCTAAAACCCTGTTTGATTCTCAGAGTCCATAGTCTCTCATGGTTCATCTCTCCCTCCAATTCCCCCCCCCTCATTTTTCCCTTCTTCTCCTAGTGTCCTCCATGCTATTTCTTATGTTCCACAAATAAATGAAACCATATGATAATTTGACTTTCTCTGCTTGACTTATTTCACTTAGCACAATCTCCTCCAGTCCCATTCATGTTCATGTAAAAGTTGGGTATTCATCCTTTTTGATGGCTGAGGAATATTCCATTGTATATATGGACCACATCTTCTTTATCCATTCATCTGTTGAAGGGCATCTCAGCTCTTTCCACAGTTTGGCTATTGCAGACATTGCTGCTATGAACATTGGGGTGCATATGGCCCTTCTTTTCACTACATCTGTATCTTTGGGGTAAATACCCAGTAATGCAATTGCTGGGTCATAGGGGAGCTCTATTTTTAAATTTTTAAGGAACCTCCACACTGTTTTCCAAAGTGACTGTGCCAACTTGCATTCCCACCAACAGTGTAACAGGGTTCCCCTTTCTCCACAACCTCTCTAATATTTGTTATTTCTTGTCCTGTCCATTTTTGTCATTCTAACTGGTGTAAAGTGGTATCTTAGTGTGGTTTTGATTTGGGTTTCCCTGATGGCTAATGATGATGAACATTTTTTCATGTGTCTGTTAGCCATTTGTATGTCTTCTTCAGAGAAGTGCCTTTTCATATCTTCTGCCTACATTTTGATTTGATTATTTGTTTTTTGGGTGTTGAGTTTGAGAAGTTCTTTATAGATCTTGGATACCAGCCCTTTATCTGTAGTGTCATTTGCAAATATCTTCTCCCATTCTGTGGGTTGCCTCTTTGTTTTGTTGACTGTTTCCTTTGCTGTGCAGAAGCTCTTTATCTTGATGAAGTCCCAAAAGTTCATTTTTGCTTTTGTTTCACTAGCTTTTGGAGATGTATCTTGAAAGAAGTTGATGTGGGCGATGTCAAAGAG
>NW_028026244.1:0-619 GCF_054177405.1 Leptonychotes weddellii
GAGCCGAAGGCAGACACCTAACGACTGAGCCACCCAGGTGTCCCATCATCCCTTTATCTTTAGTCCCTTCCCTAGCCACTGGATCTTTCTCTGCATGTATTTAATGGCTTCTTAAATATCTGCTGGGTGTTTCACAGCAACCTCACACTTGTGCTATCTTTCCCTGCAAACCAGCTGTCCCTCTTGTGTTCTCTACTTCGGTTAGGACAACACACCCAGTACCCTGCTGGGCTTCCCAGGTTCCTCAGTCCTCACCCCTGCTTTGAACAAATCCTTTTCACTTTACCTCTGACATTGCCGGACATCCTTATCTTCCTCTTTATTTTCACTGCCACGATTTTAGTTTCTGGTATCACTTTTCCTTGCCTGGAGCACTGTAGCCGTATCTCAACAGGTGCTCCTGGTTCTGGCATCACCCATCATCAATCTACCCTTTACACCACTTTTAGGGTGATCTTTCAAAATGCATATCTGACCACATCAATCCTCTACTTAAAATCTTTCAGAGCTTCTCATGAGGATAAAGTTCACATTATTTGGCAAGGCAATCAATGCTATTCATGATCGTCTTCGTCTCCTGCTATATGAAGAACGTGGGTTTTATTTATTATTTTTTTTT
>NW_028026245.1:0-619 GCF_054177405.1 Leptonychotes weddellii
CCAGTGAGGGAGAAGAGGGCAGACCCAGAGAAGCCAGTGTGAGAGCTCAAGACAGGACATTTGGAAAGAACATGGTGGGCCTCTGACATACACTCACACACGTATATATGCATGTGCGTTCGCACACGGACACAACACATGCATTCACACACGCGTATACACATGCATACAAACATACACACATACTTACACAGGCACAAGTACATATCTATTTGTCAAATAAGCCAAGGAATCGAGGGATGATTCGGATAAAATTTGGGAAAAGAATGGAACATGCCACTGGAGAGTCTTAGACGTAAGTGGCTAGCACTTACTTTTAGCAAAGGCAAAGGGAATCAAAACATTATTAAAGACAGCAAAAAAAGCACCCTTTTACAATGTTCAAGTCAGAGCAAGAAAGAGACAGAGGAAGGAGCTCGAGATCTGCTGTGAGGGGCACTGACACCAAGTCAGAGGATCAAGAAGTCGCTGGTCTTTGCCATGGCCGGTCTATAGAAAAGCCGCCCTTCCTGCTGCGGCCTGGAGGTCTTGCCAGAAGTGGATTCCCAGGCTCACCGGTGGCTGACGGGGGCCACGTGACCAGTCCTGGCCAACGGGACGTGGACAAAGAGAAGCACCC
>NW_028026246.1:0-619 GCF_054177405.1 Leptonychotes weddellii
CTCTCTCTCTCTCTCAAATAAATAAATAAATAAATCTTTTAAAAAAAGCTTCAGGGGTGCCTGGGTGGCTCAGTCGTTAAGCGTCTGCCTTCGGCTCAGGTCATGATCCCAGAGTCCTGGGATCGAGCCCCGCATCCAGCTCCCTGCTCCGCGGGAGGCCTGCTTCTCCCTCTCCCACTCCCCCTGCTTGTGTTCCCTCTCTTGCTGTGTCTCTCTCTCTGTCAAATAAATAAATAAAATTTAAAAAAAAAAAGCTTCAAAGTTAGAATCTTAATGGTGGCAGCTGGAATTATGACTGACATCAACCTAGCATTATCATTTATCTTTCCCCTACTGCCTTGTAATCCAAAGTGCAGACATTCCAGTCTGGTAGATGTGTTGTTGGGAGACATTTAGAAAGAGAATTAAGAACTATTATTTATTGGGGCGCCTGGGTGGCTCAGTTGGTTAGGCGACTGCCTTCGGCTCAGGTCATGATCCTGGAGTCCCGGGATCGAGTCCCGCATCGGGCTCCCTGCTCGGCAGGGAGTCTGCTTCTCCCTCTGACCCTCCTCCCTCTCATGCTCTCTGTCTCTCATTCTCTCTGTCTCAAATAAATAAATAAAATCTTTAAAAAAAA
>NW_028026247.1:0-619 GCF_054177405.1 Leptonychotes weddellii
TCTTGGTCCGGAGGCAACGCCCGACTCTGCTCTTCCCCACGGGGGTCAGGGGTTGGGGAGCTGGGTGTCACTTTAAAACGGAAGGCCCTGCTCCCACTCACCAGGCCGCCGGTCCAGCTGGCTCGGTGTTCCCATCCTTGTGGCCTCAGAAGGCCTGGGGGAGGGAGAAAACGGATGTGACTTGGGTGGGCAGAGGATGGCAGGGCTCGGAGGGGCCGAGGCACAGAGAGAGGTGCTGATCGGAGGCTGTTTGTCCGGGGGCTCCTCCAGGCAGCTGGGGTGGACGTGGCCTTGAGTCCACTCTGCTCGGACAGGCCAGCTCGATGGACATCTGTCTGGCTGTCTGCCCCCATTTTCACGTGAAAGGCAGGTGGGCCATGACGTGGGGGTGGGGGCGGCCATCTGCTCCTGGAAAAGCACGGTCTTGAGAGCCTTGTGCGCCACGACAAGGGTAGAGAGGCTGGCGGGGGCCGAGGGTCAAGGCGGAGAAAACTAGCAGAAGGCGCTTTCAGGGCGGCTCCCGTGGAGGGCGGGCTCTGGACGGCCGGGCTGTTCGGGGCTGTGCCCGTTTCCCTCCGAGGCGGCTCCGGCTCGGTCCAGCTCAGAGGCAGCCCTCCCT
>NW_028026248.1:0-618 GCF_054177405.1 Leptonychotes weddellii
CTTGGAAGAGATGCGGAAAACCACCAGGGAACAAAAGCCCCCCAAGAATGTTTTCCACTAAGCCCATCCCTGGCTACAGGGGGCAGGGCAACTCTGCCCAAACAGGGTTGCCTGAGTAACAGTGCAGCAGGCCCCTCCCCCAGAAGACAGGCTGGGAAAACAAGAGGCCAGCAACCCTAAGGTCCCTAGAAAACAGGTGCATCTTGCTTGGGTTGTGGTCAATAATTTGGACGCTATACATTCCCTCAACCACACCTCAACAGAATGACTAGGAGGAGGAACCCCCAAAATAGGAAAGACTCAGAGACTGTGAGTTCTGCCACAGATTTACAAATGGATTCAGATATAACCAAGATGTCAGAAATGGAATTCAGGGTAGCAACTGTGAAGATAATAGCTAGAATGGAGAAATAGATTAATGGCAATGTAGAGTCTCTAAGGGCAGAAATGAAAGCTGAACTGGCAGAACTTAAAAATGCTATCAATGAGATCCAATCTAATCTAAATAATCTAACAGCTAGGGTAAGTGAGGCAGAAGAACGAATTAGTTGATCTAGAAGACCAATTGATAGAAAAGAAGGAAAAAGATGAGGCCAGGAAAAAACAACTCAAAATCCA
>NW_028026249.1:0-618 GCF_054177405.1 Leptonychotes weddellii
AGAATATGGTTAGGCTGCTGCTTTCCATGTACTTTTACATCCAGGCTTCAGTGGGCTTTATAAATATACACATCAGAACAAAAGCACCTTTAAGAATCTTACTAAATAAATGTAATTTGTCCCAGCTGCCTGAATAATGGGACATCCAAATCCAATAATTTTTCATGGACTTTTCTTTCTTTTCTCTTAGGATTGTGCAAGAACTGGCTTCTGGCTCAGGTCCACCCTAGTCACTACAGAAATGCTAACTATGCAAGCTCTTATGAACGTTTTCAGGAGGGTAACTTCACTGGCTCCTTTGTGCCAAGCTTGGCCATCAGCACCTTCACTGTGTGAGGTAAGGATACTCTACAGCACATTATTCTACTGCATTAATTTAATGAAATTATACTAATGGACCTAGTAAGCAGGAACTATCAAGTACCTACCTGGCTTCCTAAGACATACACGTGCCAGAGGGTAAGAGATTTCAAGGATCTGTAACTAGGTGAAGTTTTCTAGGTATCCAGGCATCTTAGGTATATTGGGACTATCCCTTCTAAACTGAGAAATAAGTTTCTGCATCTTGCATGCCCACCACAAAGAATGAGCACAACATTTTGTGAGTCCCCTTGGATC
>NW_028026250.1:0-618 GCF_054177405.1 Leptonychotes weddellii
CTTCCTAAATATTAGTTTATGCTCACCATAATAAATTAACCTTTAAAAACATCTGAGTAGGTTACTCAGGATTGATAATCTTTTAAGATAATTGTGAAACCAATCATCTGCATTAATCTCTGATTCAGCTGCTAAGAGTTTTTGCATTCATTGTTCCTGATAGCATATTTTGCTTTTTTTCATTAAGTTAAGTGAATGTTTTACCTGCTGGATAAGCACTTCTTATATTCTTCTAGTTCATCTACACTGCAGGAAAACTTAGTGGTATTAAGGATAGAAGTGGGGAGCTCTTCAACTAGGCAAGAGGAAAAAATGAGTAAAACTTAAACACTCTACTGAGATATATTTTAAAACCACAAGGGAAGAGATTATTTTTAAACTAAATTGCCTACAGTTCTCACTTGAAATATCAGGAAATTAACCTTGAGATGGGGTCAGTCACATAGGAGATGGGCTCCTCCAACTTTTTACTTTATTTTCTTAATGTGTCACTTTTTCCCCCCCTCTGTTTCTTTATAACTTAGACCTTGAGTACATTTTTATAGGAAGTGCACTGGGATATTAGTTTTCTCAATCATCTATCTTGTTAAACTGCTAGCTTCTCCCATCATATTTTAA
>NW_028026251.1:0-618 GCF_054177405.1 Leptonychotes weddellii
CCCCCCCCCCATTTTTCTTATATAAACCTGGAAATATTTCCAGCACTTTGGAGACAGTCTTTGAGACATTACCTGGCTGTCTTCCCGGTGTGGGCCTCCCTGAAAGAACTTCCTCTCTTGTCTACCCACCCCCCCGCCAATGTGTCTTTCTGCCTTGGATTTTGTCAGCAGTGAGTGGCCAAAACTGGTCCGTTTGGGACCCCAGGAGCCACGGGCTCTTGCACCCCTCCCTGCGCCCTGGCCAACAGCAAACAGATGAGTGGTAATGATGAGGGAGCAGAAGGCTGGCTGAAGACAAAGCATAAGCGGACACCCTGCAACCTCCCCCCACCTCTCACTCCTGGGTGGGACCTGTGTGACATTCTTCCAGGAAGTTCCCAACTATCTTAATGTTAATGCCTTACTAGAGGGGTAAACAACCTTCACTTGACAATGGCAAGGTCTCCTTGCCTGTGAGTCTTCTTTAATATACAAAAATCCTTTTGAAACCTCCATTTCCCTTACCTTCCCCAACACCATAGTATATAATCAGCCACCCCACACAACCCCGGGGCAGCAGCTCTTTTTGCCCATGGGTCCTGTCCCTGTGCTTTAATAGCCGCCATTTTACACCAAAGA
>NW_028026252.1:0-618 GCF_054177405.1 Leptonychotes weddellii
AAAAAAAAAAAAAAACAAAGGAAAAACAAAATATGGACCAATCCTAATTATCAAGATTCATACAAACGGTCAAAGTAATATTAGCTTATACAATTCAGAAAATACTAGTGAACAGTAAACGTTATGCAGTTGGGTTAACACCCAAATGTTTGAAACCAGGAAGCCTTTGTAAAGAGCCTCATGTGGTTAAAAATCAAAGAGAAAACATAGTTGTTCAGGAGACGTACATCTTTCAGGAAAAGATCACATTTTTAATAAAACCCTAATAAAGCAGGAAAATGGATTGAAATGGATAGATCAGCGGTGCTTTCAATATAAAAATAGATTTTTAATGAACTTGCTTTAAAATAAATTTGGGGTATAAATCAAGCTGTTTCCCTGACGTGAATCTTGTGACCATTTTCTCCGTCCTTTGAAAGGAGAAACACAGGTGTGCATTTTGGAAACGAGAAAGTGAAATTTCCATGTGTCATTTTGAGCAGCGCATTGAGAAATGGTTGAAAGGAAAAGAGTGTAGTGAGTCCACAGCACATAAAAATATGCCCACACCCATAGCTCTCTCAGGCATAGTGAACTATTATTCGGACAACTGACATATATGGTATTAAAGTAGCTAAG
>NW_028026253.1:0-10670 GCF_054177405.1 Leptonychotes weddellii
TTTTAAAGATTTTATTTATTTATTTGAGACAGAGAGAATGAGAGAGACAGAGAGCACATGAGAGGGGGGAGGGTCAGAGGGAGAAGCAGGCTCCCTGCCGAGCAGGGAGCCCGATGCGGGACTCGATCCCGGGACTCCAGGATCATGACCTGAGCCGAAGGCAGTCGCTTAACCAACTGAGCCACCCAGGCGCCCTAAAATCATCATTCTTAACTCTAGCTCTGACATCTTACTAATGTCTGTATTGATGAGGAGAATAAATAATGAGAGAACAAAATGCTAACAGTGTAAACATTACCCCAGAAAAATATACACCAAACAAATCAGAAGAGATATGAAACCGGGGGAAAAGAAAGGGAAAGAAAGAAAAAAGAAAAAAAAAAAGAAAAGAAAAAGATAAAAACAAACAAACAAACAAACATACAAACAAAACAGAATATGATCAAAGATGATCAGGCTGGTGCATAGATCAGTGCCACACACTAGATTCTGGGCATATTTTGGTCTGTTAGACAAAAGTGTCTCCCAAAATTTTAAAGAAAGAAAAACTTATATATGTACAAAAATAAGGGTAAATACGATGAAGGGATGGAATATGACTGTAAAGATGAAAATTATAAATGATTTTATAAAAGGTATTGATAAGTTAAGAAGTTGGTTGAAAAAAGAAAGAAGAGGATTAAAAAAAAAAAAGGAGACAATGTGATCAGGCAGGAGACTAGAGCAAAGCCATACACTAGAGATTTAGGGTATATTTTGGTCTGTTAGAAGAAACTGTATCCTAATATTTTAAAGAGAGAACAATATATATATATATATATACACCAAAAATAAGGTTAACTACTATGATGCGATAGAATATGACTCTTCCAGAAAGTGGTTGCTTTTCTGTTCAGAGAGTCAATGCTATTCTTTTCTTCGATCTCCTGTTGAGTTTGTATGTGTTCAGAATGGTTTGATTCCTATCCAGCTGAATTCCTAGGACCAGATAAAATTTTGGTCTGCTACTCCTCCACCATCTTGCTCCTCCTTAAATTGTACATTCTTCTTGAATTTGGTAGTTCTGCATTCTTCTTTTTTCTCCTTCTCTTTCTCCTTTTCTTCTTTGTCCTAAGCCCCCATAATAATAGCCTATTTCATACTCCCTATTCCACAAATCTACCCTAAATAAGTGAGCATTAATTATTTACAGAACTAATATCATCTGGCTGTATCTGAAAGATGACCCGCCCTCTTCAAATTTCCTCTAAGGGCCACAGTTAGTGCCCTGAAAAAACAGTAGCGTGTTCAATATTTTGATAAAGGAATGAGTTAATATAAGGAAGACAAACCATTCTAACAAGCGCCTTTTAGAACCAATGCCAACAACTCTAAGATAAAGAACTCCCTCCCCGGCACCAGGAGTAATGTGGTTAGTACTGAAGGCTCTCATAGGATTATAAACTAATGCACACACAGTGACAGAGACAAGATTTCTTCTAGGATATCAGGACTAGGAGAATTTCCAACTGCAATGTAATTGGGCTAGCATCTAGGTAAAGAATGAACACCTAATTGTGGCTTTTCAGGCAAACTAGGCTATAACTCAAGAAAGATGGCAAAAATCAGTATTCTCAGTTTCATGGTTTCCATTTCCACAAGGGCTAAGGCAAAGATCCCAAAATTTTCTCATTTTTTACCTCATTAAGATCTGCAGGATTGTTTGCTTCTGCCATTCTAACATGAATTATAGAATTTCACCAGAACATTCTGGCCAAACTGCCACCCAAAGACCTGAACTTACTTGTTCAATGCTCAATATGGTTGAATGGTAATAGCTGAATGATAGTGAGGGATGAAAGCTTTTCATTTCTCATCCAAATTTTCTTCTGCAGGTGTCAGAATCCACAGTGAGAAGATAGAATACCAACCTCTATGGCATCCATCAATACTTCGTATTTGAACCCCAGAACTGTAATCTTGATTGGGATTCCTGGACTAGAACATGGGCAGTTTTGGACTGGGTTTCCTTTCTTTGCTGTGTGCCTAGTGGCTTTTTTGGGAAATATTATTTTACTAATCATCATTCCTGTAGAATGCAGCCTGCACCAGCCCATGTACATCTTCCTGGCAGTGCTGGCGGCCACTGACATAGGACTCTGTGCAGCCATTGCTTCCAAGATGTTGGCCATCTTCTGGTTCAGATCTTGCTTCATGGCCTTTGACACCTGCCTAGCTCAGCTGTTCTTCATTCATGTCTTGCAGTGCTTGGAGTCTGGTACTCTGTTGGCCATGGCTTTTGACCGCTACATTGCCATGATCCACTGAGGCACACATCCATCCTCACACCTTCCACCTTGGGTCATATGATAGTAATAGTGGCAATCCAAGCTATAGTGCTGGTTGGTCTGTTACCCATACTAATCAAAAGATTGTATGTTTTTCATTTCATTGTAATTGCCCACTCTTACTGTGAGCACATGGCTGTGGTCAAGCTAGCTGCAGAAGATGTCCGAGTCAATAAAACATGTGGTCTTTTTGTCAGTTTTACCATACTGGGATTTGACATGATTTTTATCCTCATTTCCTACATCCTTATTTTCCAGGTTGTTTGTCGTCTCCACCAAAAGGAGGCACGGCTCAAAGCATTTAATACATGCACAGCTCATATTTTTGTTTTTCTTGAGTTTTATATTCTTGCCTTCTTCTTCTTCAGCCACTGTTTTGGACATGTTGCTCCCCCTACCCACATTCTTCTTTCTACCATCTACCTCCTTGTGCCACTTGCACTCAACCCTATTGTCTATGATGTAAAAAACAAGTTAATCCGTAAGCATGTGGCACAGATTTTTCTTCTGAGTCATATATCCCACCAGTGAGCTATCAAATGTTTGTGGTCATGTAGAGAATATTTTCATTTCTTAGAGATGGAGAGAGTTTGGACTCCATGTGTTCATTGCTGGGGATTCACATGCTCTATCTTAAACTTTTATTTTCACAGGTTGACATAAAAGGTATCCAGATTAACAATGATACTTGTTCTCTATCTGTAATGCATTTGACTTCTAATCTAATCTTTATCATTTCCTTCCTTTTAGTTTCCTTGTGTTTAATTTGCAGTTCTTTTTACGTCTTCATGAGGAAGCTCTGATTATTGGTTTTCAAACTTTCCCTTTTGGAATATATGCATTTTCAAGTATGGATTGATTTTGACCATTGCTTTTTTGCATACTACACATTTTGATAATCTGTGTTTTCATTTATTCAGTGAAAAATAATATTCATTGCGTTTCTGTGTTACCCATGAAATACTGAGATAAAGTCATACACGTATGGTCCATTGATTTTTGAAGCTATCTAAGCAATGTAATGGGAATTAGAAATTCTTCCTGAAATTGAGAGCTAAATAATTGTATGAGAAAATGAACTTTGACTTTGACGACTACCTCATATTCCATAGCAAAATTAACTTAAGGTGAATCATAGACCAAAGCATTAAAGGAAAAACTATAAAGCTCAAGTCTGTAAACCAGACCTCATTAGAGAAGGAACAGCCTTGGATCACTGAAAAGTGGCTATGATACTGCTCCAGTAGAACTTGCCAGAAACCCACCTTCTAGGATGCCAGAAAAAGCTGTTCATGGGTTTTTGAAGAAACTTCTGGCCACTGGGTGCTGCCTGCTTTATTTACTGCAGCATTTGGGCCCTGGGAAAGTTGCAAGAGCTGCAGGAGCCCACTGTAGACTAAAGATGACATACAAACTGCATTGAGTCTGTGGACTGACCACAGAGGAACCAGGAAGCAAAACCCTCTCCTCTTGCAGTGCCTTACCAGTGCCCTCCACTGACAAAGTTCAGTGTTGCACCAGCTCAGAAAGAAAGAGTGCTCAGAGGGCGAAGGTACATTTTCACCAAGAAGGCAAAAAGTGAACTTGGAGCTGAGAGGCAATCAATTGTTAACCAGCACAACCTGCATGACAAATAATAAAGTTGTTGGTACATGTACTGGGAACACAATATGCAAGCAGGGCCAGTCTGCCATTTCTCTTCAGTGAGTGTTAGTGCTTGCTGCAGTCCTTACCTATAGAGCTGACAAATATTCTCTTTGACATCTGCTAAAGAAAAAAACAATACCATAGGACAGGATGAGCAAACAGAAGTTTATAATATTCTGATACTGTTGCCAGCAGTAGGTAAGAAAGCACAGATTAAGTGACAATATTCAGCTCTCCTGAAATCAGAGCTGAAGGTATTTTAAGAGCTGGGGTGCAAGGAGCTATAGGCCAGCTACGTTTCCTAATTGGCTACCCACTATGAAAATGAACATGTGGGCTGATGTGAGTGACACTTCTATTTTGCTCATGACTGGATATTTATTTTTTTTAATGAAGTTTGCATATAGAACTTTTAAAAATTCTTTTTCTTTTTTTTTTTAAAGACTTTATTTATTTGACACAGAGAGAGCGAGTGCAAGCAGGGGGAGCAGCAGAGGGAGAGGGAGAAGCAGGCTCCCAGCTGAGCAGGGAGCCCCATGTGGAGCTCAATCCCAGGACCCTGAGACCATGACCTGAGCTGAAAGCAGACACTTAACCAACTGAGCTACCCAGGTGCTTCTAAAAATCTTTTTCTGCACATATTGATACGAATATTTTTTCAGGTTAAATCTTTCAGTGTGTTGGGTTCCTATTAAAATATCCAGAACAGGTCCTTCTTGCCACCTCATTTACTAACTACCTGCTACAAACCATTCATTTTCTCTGGACATTTGCAGTCACAATGTAGTAGATTGTATTATCAGTTCCTAATATTTACTAAACTTCCCTAATGATGTCATCCCTATCAGTCCTCTCCCTATGTGAGCATTATTGTTCCATATTAATCACATCGGTATCCATCATGTGACTTCCATTTTTCAAGGAGATGTAAATGGAGAGACTTATGTCACTTGTGAACTAATGATTTAAAATTCATCATTTACTTTCATAGTGTCTCTTTCTCCAGTGACACAACAACAGAAGTGGTTCACAAAGGGGGTCCACCTTCAGCCGAAGCCCCAGATCAAAGCAGCAAAATGGACATATAAGTGAGAAATATACCTTTCTTGTTATGAGTTCTTGAAATTTAGGGAATTTATGTTACTAGAGCATTATTTAGTCTGTGTTGATTGATACAGATTATAAATGACTCTCTGTCTCAACATTTTCCATAAATACAGTTCAGAACATTAAGACCCCTCTACTAGAAAACCAACCTAGATTACTAGATTTCTTCTCCCTCCCTCCTCTTTTTTTTTTTTTTTGTGAGAGCCTAGGTCTTACAATTGCTACAGGACATATATTCTCTGTACCACTCTTATCTCTCAGAAATTATCTTTTATAAGTGAACCCCCCTTGCTTATTCCTTTCCAGTTACCCAAGCCTCCTCACAGCTACTCAAACATGCATAGCATGTCAACCTCAATGTCTTTGCATTTTCTCTTTTCCTTGAGTGCAACACCACCCCCAATATCCATGAGGCCCATAGTTATCCTCACTGGAACACACTATTGCAACTCACCTGCTCTCTAATCCCTGTGTATATTCTTAAATACACATGTGTATACACACACATACACATTCAGAAAGAGAGATTGAGAAGAATTATTCCTATGGTTTTAACCCTCATCACTAGGGAAACCTAACATACATTTTTAAAATTAATCCAAGAATGAAGGAATGGTGAGAGAAATAAAAAGTAATTTTTTATATGAGACTTGAACATGCTTGCTTGTTTAAGGAAGGAACAAATAGAGAAGCAATATTGGAAGATATGGAAGACAAGGCAGTTGATGGGGAACTGACCATGAAGTAATTCATAAAGAGAAAATGAAAAAAATTAGAGAAGAAAAAGATATCATGGGGACAAAAATAAAGATTATATTTGCAGAAGAGAATTTAAAAGATGAGTAGAAAGGAAAACAAATGCAAAACACTTTAAAGCCAAATATGTGGAAAAACTGATTGACTACAGGTCTGGTACGGGAAAAAAAATGAAAAACTAAGGAAGCAAAAGATAAGGAAATATTTTATTCATCCCTTTTACTTATAATGAATATTAAGCATGTAGTATTAATATTTTTTTTCTGAGACATACTGTCATAGATTGCTTACACAATCCCAGAAGTCTGATCATAGACCCAATAACTGAGACATCACCTGGTTGGTTGGAGTTAGGGAGTTAGCTCATTCCTAGTCGAACACCTTCTAAATTATTATTATTTTTTTTACATTTTCCCAGCTTTGTTGAGGTATAATTTGCAAATAAAATTGTAAGTACAATATGATGTACAACATGATGATTTGATATATGTATACATTGTAAGAGGATTTTGCCCATCAAATTAATGCATACCTGTCATCTCACATATTTACGTTGTTGTTGTTGTTGAGAACATTGAAATTCTATTTTCTGCAAATTTCATTTACACAATTCAGTGTTACATCAGCTTAAGTGTAATAAACACCACGTTATCAAACATGCAGGCTGCATGGAAGGAAGACAATTCTTATCTTGACAAGGGAGGACACTTCACGTAGGAATTTTATATCCTGCTTTTAAGAAAAAGAGGGAAGATCTCTCCCTGACATAGCAACAGCACACTCCACTTGCAGCCAATGAGAAACCGTTACAACCTTGCACTCTTGTTCTTCTCCATGAACTTTTGTTCAAAACAACCCTCTTCAATTTTCTCCTAAAAATTTGTAACAGCTGACCTTCACTTTGCCTCTTCCAACTTGTCAATGGTTTGCCATCGTTTGCTTGTCCTGACTTGCAATTCTTCTGCTATTCCTGAATAAACTCATTTTGCTAGTAAAATAACTGGCTATTTTATGTCTAAGGTTAACAGAGTAAAGAAGAGGAAACTAATTTTTCCAACATAATTTTTCATGGTATGAATTTCAGCTGTAGTAACATTGTATTTATAAAGATAAGCATCTTCTGTTCCCTTAAGCCACAAGTCTGGCCACAGGCCAGAAAGTGAACTAAATTGCTCTCTTCCCTCTTCAGTCTACAAATTTTCCATTTCTTAGATTTTTTTTAAAGATTTTATTTATTTATTTGAGAGAGAGAGAGAGTACGAGAGGGGCAGGGAGGAGGGGCAGGGGGACAAGCAGACTCTCCACTGAGTGCAGAGCCCCACATGGGGCTGGATCCCAGGACTCTGAGATCATGACCTCTGCCGAAGGCAGACACCTAACCACTGAGCCACCCAGGCGCCGCCCATTTCTTAGATGTTTTTTCTCTTGCATTCCTAATGATCTCAGATTTACCATGATCTGAACATGACTCATATTTTGAGATTTCCTGGTTCTCATTCCCTGAAAATAACTTCTTATGCAGTAACAGTGCTTTCTGGCTTTGTGCCTCAGGCAAGGGATACATTTCTGCTCCAAAACAGAGCTGAGTTTCAGACATGTAAAGAATTCTCTAGGGCCAGGCCTGAAAATTGCCTTGGGATCACCTCAGATTCAAAGGCCAAGAAAAGCAACAGCTAAAGACAGATGATAAAAGACACTTAGCAGATCCAAAGCCTGGCAGAAAAAAAGCTGTTCCATCCATTGATCTTACATTCTAGTCAGCTATCTGTTTCCCTGGGTGAGTTACTCCTCCATGAATTGGGAGCTGGGTATAGCTCAGTGTTTCTAATTGTAGCAAATTTTAAAAGGTAATGGAAAATGTAGTGAATTAGATTATCTCAATCTTGCGTCTTTCAGTAACATACTTTTCTTTGGCACGTCACATTATTTTCTCTGACCCAAGTATATTTATCAATAGTATGAGGCATGGACTAGATTCATGTTATTTAGAGATGGAAGAGATGCAAAGGTAATCTAGTAGCATCTTAATCACATGTGAGGAAAACTATGAACTGACATCCCAGTTAATTAGTGGCAGAAAAATAAGGTTTTCAGGCTCCTCCTCTAATGTTGACTGCAAAGTAGTTCTAACATTGCTTGGTTTATCAAAAATAAGATAGTCTCTGTTTTAGAAAGGTGTGTGTGTGTGTGTGTGTTTGCAATCTGAGCAGGAGAGCTTGTAAGATGTGGAGAGAAGGTCAAAGTTGGGAGCATCCTATTTATTGCATTTAATAGTTTTGCTATCTGGGCTTGTTGCCACTGTAACTACAACTCATATCCCATTCTCTGAAATACGGTCTTCTCTTTATCTGGGGTATCAGAATCTTGTATTTTTGTCTCTTCTTGCTTATACTTTACCATGCCTCCATTTAAGGTATCTTCCCATTCCTCTCTTCTCTTACTCAGGGACCAGGAATGAACATTTTCTGATTTGATTATTATAGAAAGACATATTGCATAAGATACATGCCTTTGTGGTCTTAAAAGCTACTAGAAACTGGTTTTTCTATTCATGTGTTTTCCATCTACCTAGTAAGACTTTAAAGGAAGACATGAGTATTTCTCAGGTGAAGTGGCCGAATCAATTTAAATCAGTGAAATGTATGGACTCCCCCAAGGTCTGCACATGATTAGGAAGTCATTTTTCTATTGTAACAATGGTCATTTCATCTGCTTATGGGAATATCCAATCTCATGGATCAAATTGGGAAGGTTATTCCACTCCAGAAAATTTAATATCTCATGAATTTTTAATCAATTCTTTCTTCAGTAAGCTTTCTCATTTCTATATTTTTATTCTACCTTTTGTTTTGTCTTTCTCAAGAAGGCAGTGATGTGTCTGTCTTCAAAGAAGTTCTCTACAGGTTCTGATAGGCACTAACTACCAAACACTGAGTGCTTACTTTCTTCCATACTTTGTGTTGTTTTTCACATATAAACTAACACAGTCCTCACAATAATTCAATGAGTTAAGTGCTATTATTACTCCCATTTACAATTGAGTAAACCTAAAGAACTGGGGCAAGATTCCACATAAGGTAAGTTGTAGAGCCAGCAATAGATAATATGCTATATTTCTAAATTCCTATCCCATGATTTTGCATACTGTTTTTTTATCTTTTTATGAGATTATCAGTCTGGTGCAGCCACAAGAAAGAACAGGAGAGGCTAAGGAAAACAGATTGTCATACCAATAGGTCCTACAAACAGGAGACACAGAGGCTTTGCAGGGCCACCCAGAAAATCACAAGGGTGATCAAGGGGCAGAGGAAAGGAGGAGGGGCTGGGGAGGGTGGGAAGGCAGAGCATTTAGGTGCTTACATTGTGGCCCTTATTGGAATTTCAACAGGAAAAGAAGGCAGGGAAGTATGAACAGTTTAGCATTGGCTATTTTGAATAATTTTGGTGGATTTGGGGCTGGGGTGTAGGGTCTAGTTTCCCAGTACTTGGCCCCAGGATGATTAAGGCAGAGGAATGCTGCTTCCAGGCCTGAAAGGGCCAGAGAAAGTTGGTATGGACTGGTTAGTTTGCATAACAGAGGCCCGCACCTGGATGGGTCCTTTGTTATCTCCCAGAATTAACTGGCCCAGCCAGAGAAGGGTGGGTCTCCCCCAGCTAGAAAAGACTTTTTTTTATTATTATGTTATGTTAATCACCATGCATTACATCATTAGTTTTTGATGTAGTGTTCCATGATTCATCGTTTACTTATAACACCGAGTGCTCCATTCAGTACATGCCCTCTTTAATACCCATCACCAGGCTAACCCATCCCCCCATCGCCTCCCCTCTAGAACCCTCAGTTTGTTTCTCAGAGTCCACAGTCTCTCATGGGGGCATCTGGGTGGCTCAGTCCTTAAGCTTCTGCCTTTAGCTCCGGTCCTGATCCGAGGGTCCTGGTTGCTGGCTCCCTGCTCAGCAGGAAGCCTGCTTAAGGAAGGAAAAATGAAGGGGGGGAAATTGGAGGGGGAGACAAACTAGGAAGGATTTTTAAAATGTTAAAGCACTGTTATATAAAAAAAATTACATATATATGTAAAATATTATATATAAAACATTATATATAATGTATATTGTATCATATAAATTTCATTTTTATTATTTATTTTTATTATATTTATTTTTATTTATATATTTTGTATTTTTATATTTTACTTAAATATTTGAAATATTTGAGCATTATATATTTATATACAATATATAGTATATACAAATGTTTATATAAATATATATTTGCAAATTATAAGTTTAACATAAATATAAATCTTAATAACATATTTTGTTAATACAATTTATAATATAATTTATTAATTATATTTTATAGAAATATAAAATATAAATATAAAATTTATTAATATAAATTTATTTTATATAATATACATTTGTATTATCTATATACAGATACAACTTATATAATACATTTACATAAAACACATTTATATTAACCTATGTATAGTATTTGTATTTTTTCCTTTTTTATTTATTATGTTATGTTAATCACTATTCATTACCTCATTAGTTTTTGATGTAGTGTTCCATGATTCATTGTTTGTGTATAACACACAGTGCTCCATTCAGTACGTACCCTCTTTAATACCCATCACCAGGCTAACCCATCCCACCACCTCCCTCCCCTCTAGAACCCCCAGTTTGTTTTTCAAAGTCCATAGTCTCTCATGGTTCGTCTACCCCTCCGATGTCCCCCCTTTCATTTTTCCCTTCCTGCTATCTTCTTCTTCTTCTTCTTTTTTTTTTTTTTTTTAACATACAATGTATTATTTGTTTCAGAGGTAC
>NW_028026254.1:0-618 GCF_054177405.1 Leptonychotes weddellii
ATATATAGATCTGTATTGTTTTAGATATTTTGATATTACTAATAATGTCACCATGAACAGTCTTGTGTGATTTTTTCCCAAATTATTGGAGGTACATTTTCTTTCTTTTTTTTTTTTTTTTTAAGATTTTATTTCTTGGGGCCCCTGGGTGGCTCAGTTGTTAAGCGTCTGCCTTCGGCTCAGGTCATGATCCCAGAGTCCTGGAATCAAGCCCCACATCAGGCTCCCTGCTTGGCAGGAGGCCTGCTTCTCCCTCTCCCACTCCCCCTGCTTGTGTTCCCTCTCTCACTGTGTCTCTCTCTGTCAAATAAATAAATAAAATCTTTAAAAAAAAAAAAAGATTTTATTTCTTTATTTGACAGAGAGAGAGAGCACAAGCAGGGGGAGTGGCAGGCAGAGGCAGAGAGGGAAGCAGGTTCCCCGCAGAGCAAAGGAAGCCTGATGTGGGACTCGATCCCAGGACCCCAGGATCATGACCTGAGGTGAAGGCAGTCGCTTAACCAACGGAGCCACCCAGGCGCCCCTGGAGGTACATTTTCACAACAGACTTCTAAAAGTGATATTTCTCCTTCAATGGATGAATTTCTATAATAAAATTATTTTAAAGAATATACACAG
>NW_028026255.1:0-618 GCF_054177405.1 Leptonychotes weddellii
CGTCGGCGATGCGCTCGAAGATGTCCTTGACGAACGAATCCATGACGCTCACGGTCTTCTGCGAGAGGCTCAGGCCCTCGCGAACCTGCTTCAGAACCCTGGGGAAGTAGGTGGCGAAGCTGTTGGGGAGGCAGTGGCGGCGGCGGGCTCGGCGCCTCGGCTGCTTCTGCTTCGGGCTCTTCGGGTCGGCTGCCGTGGGCTCCTCGGTGCCCGGGCATTCCCCAGAAGAGGTCTCACAGCCAGGCTCAGCCATGTGGGGCTCGCCTTCCCGACAGCTCGGAAGGAAGGGCAATGGCGGCTGCAGAGGGGCGCTGGCCCATTTATAGTCGCTGCATTTCCTGACGACACGGGCAACCTCCATACCTGATTGGACAAAATGCAATGCAGCGAAGCAGGGCTCTATGCCAAACCATGTCACCTGTGATTGCATACCCTCAAGCTTGACATCACATCGGATAATCAGAGTGGGAATTCGGTGCCCTTTAAACTTCTTGGGACCTTGGTCAGGAAAACTTTCACACATTCCACTGAAGGTGTATCTTACCTGCAGATTTTCAACACAAAACAGCAACAGATCTTGGAAGAGTCGTATTTTTATTGGAATAGTTTTTATTCCAC
>NW_028026256.1:0-618 GCF_054177405.1 Leptonychotes weddellii
AGGTAAGGGAAGCAAAAGCAAAAATGAACTGTTGGGACTTCCATCAAGAATAGAAAGCTTCTGCACAACAAAGGGCTCAATCAACAAAACTAGAAGGCAACCTTCAGAATGGGAGAAGATGTTTGCAAATGACTTAACTGATAAAGGGCTAGTATCCAACATCTATAAAGAACCTATCAGACTCAACACCCAAAAACAATTAATCTAGTTAAAAAATGGGCAGAAGACATGCATAGACATCTCTCCAAAGAAGAGATGGCTAACAGCCACATGAAAAGATGGCTAACAGCCACATGAAAAGATGCTTAACATCACTCATCAGCAGGAAATACAAATCAAAACCACGATGAGATACCACCCACACCTGACTGAATGGCTAAAATTAACAAGTCAGGAAACAACAGATGTTGACAAGAATGAAGAGAAAGGGGAACACTCTTACATCATTGGTGGGAATGCAAACTGATGCAGCCACTCTAGAAAACAGTATGGAGGTTTCTCAGAAAGTTAAAAATGGAACTACCCAATGATCCAGCAACTGCACTGCTAGGTATTTACCCATAGGATACAAAAATACTGATTTGAAGGGACACATGCACCCTGATGTTTATAGCAGCA
>NW_028026257.1:0-618 GCF_054177405.1 Leptonychotes weddellii
AATAACAACGAAAACCTCAGTAAAACTATACCCATACCATCACTGCTCTGTATTGACGTCTTAATGCATTCATGGTAGGAATGGTGGGATTGTGAATGATTTTTAGTGCTCCCCCCTTTGTGGCCACTGGATATTATAGAAGGTAAGAGTAAAGTAAGAAAAAGTTTCACAAAATGAATGGAGCATGTGCAAAGATTTATTTGTATACTTAAAAAAAAACTAAACAAAAATAAAAAAGACAATTTCTTTTTTTTTTTTTTAAGATTTTATTTTTATTTATTCATGAGAGACAGAGAGAGAGAGAGAGAAGCAGGCTCCCAAGGAGCAGGGAGCCCGATGCGGGACTCGATCCCAGGACTCCGGGATCATGACCTGAGCCGAAGGCAGACGCTTAACTGTCTGAGCCACCCAGGCGCCCCAAAAAAGACAATTTCTAAATCCAAGAAAACTGATAATATTAAGGACCTATTATATGCCACACACCATTCTAAGGACTCATATGTTTTATGTCAATTAATGTTGGTCTGAGGTTTCATATAACATCTCCCCTCCCCCAGACCGCACATAATTAGTGCATATAATTTGGTGAGTTTGCACTCTAGGGGCCAAGGGCAGGCT
>NW_028026258.1:0-618 GCF_054177405.1 Leptonychotes weddellii
AGGAAGCCTGCCTCTCCCTCTCCCACTCCCCCTGCTTGTGTTCCTGCTCTAGCTATCTCTCTCTCTGTCAAATAAATAAATAAAATCTTTAAAAAAAAAAAATGATTTGATCATACTGTGTGGCCACCCGAAGAATTTTTTCTTTACCTAACAATAACGTAACTAGGATACATCTCACTGTGAAATGGTTTTGGTATACGGTATGTCTTTTGTGCCCGTTGAACTAATTCTTCCTTTTGTTCTAGAAAATGTAATTTATATTTTAATATTTTCTGTGTTCCTTTGTCTGATTTTTTTAAAAAATGGGTTTTATACTTTTTAAAAATGGTTTTTTTTTTTTTAGATTTTATTTATTTATTTGAAAGAGAGAGAGCGAGAAAGAGAGAACAAGCGGGGAGGAGGGGCAGAGGCAGAGGGAGAAGCAGACTCCCCGCTGAGCAGGGAGCCCGATGCGGGACTCGATCCCAGGACCCTGGGATCATGACCTGAGCGGAAGGCAGCCGCTTAACTGACTGAGCCACCCAGCTGCTCCTAAAATGGGTTTTATACAGATATACGTTTGTTTTATAAAACCCTTTTTAACTCTTTCTTTTTAAAATTTTTCTTTTATCTTTTCCA
>NW_028026259.1:0-618 GCF_054177405.1 Leptonychotes weddellii
GATTTCACACAAAAGGGTGGTGGTTCAAGCCACATCTCTACTATATTTTGCAACATGACACTAGGCAAGTCACTGTATCTCTCTAAATCTTAATTTCCTCATTATAAGATTGATGAACAAGCCTGAAGAACAGGATTTTAGGAGCACCCAAAACAACTACAGATTACAGGACATATTATACAGTAGATCCTCCATCTCTTCTATATATTTTCTTCCTATGATATCCTAGCATGGCATGTACTAATCACGATAATAGCACCTTCCACTTTGCCTGTAGAACATAAACAATTTAAAGAGTCACTATGATGCAAGTGTTCAGTTGGGGTGGAAAATACCACAGTTAAAATCTTCTCGCTTACTTGATGTTTGTCTTCAGGAAAATGTACTGATCATTGAGTTTTCATTTTCTTATTCCTAAAAAGGGGGATAAAACCATCTTTTCTTAAGGGATGGCATGAGGCTAGCCTAGGATACACCCTCCTTATGAAGTCACTGAGTAAGCATTTGTTCCACTGCTTTTTTCCCTTAAAAATCAGTGTGTTTTGCATTTTTTAAAAATAATTTTCTGAAATCCATTGAGATAATTGGAGACACCTTAGAATAGAAAGCCATCAAGAA
>NW_028026260.1:0-618 GCF_054177405.1 Leptonychotes weddellii
AAGTCAATTATCATATGGTTTCACTTATTTGTGGAACATAAGGAATGACATGGAGGACACTGGAGAAGGAAGGGAAAAATGGGGAGGGGGGAACTGGAGGGAGAGATGAACCATGAGAGACTATGGACTCTGAGAAACAAACAGGGTTTTAGAGGGGAGGGGGGAGGGGGATTGGTTAGCCCTGTGATGGGTATTAAGGAGGGCACGTACTACATGGAGCACTGGGTGTTATAGGAAAACAATGGATCGTGGATCACCACATCAAAAACCAATGATGTATTGTATGGGGCCTAACATAACATAATAAAATTTAAAAATATATATATATATATACTATTTTTTTAAATAACAGGCAGAATACTGATAAAAATCTACCAGGTCTTAAGATGTGCCAGAATGTGATATGGTACAGACCACATTAAAAAGAAATGCCAAAAATATTTCCACAAATACCCAACAGCTTGTTCAAAAATTTTAAAATGTTAATATTTGAGTATTTCATAAGTCAAAGGGGAATTCAGAATGGATTTTAGAATATCTAGAGAACTTAAAATCCACATATCACCACTCATGAATTGCAACTAAAGTAATACAGAAGACTGGAGCCTTAAAAGCACA
>NW_028026261.1:0-618 GCF_054177405.1 Leptonychotes weddellii
GCCGCAAGGAGAGCTACTCGGTGTACGTGTACAAGGTGCTGAAGCAGGTGCACCCCGACACGGGCATCTCGTCCAAGGCCATGGGCATCATGAACTCGTTCGTCAACGACATCTTCGAGCGCATCGCGGGCGAGGCGTCCCGCCTGGCGCATTACAACAAGCGCTCGACCATCACGTCGCGGGAGATCCAGACGGCCGTTCGCCTGCAGCTGCCCTGGGAGCTGGAGCTCCAGATAATCCTGACAAAATGTCTTCAGATTTAACCCCAAGGACGTTTAAGAGCCAGCCAGTTTTTCAGCGTGAGTTGTAACGGCTTTGATAGTTAATGTAACTGCTGAAGAGGTTCTGCTTTACTTTGCTGAAAATGTTCGGCTTGCTGGTGTGGGGGACTAGCACCTAAAATACACATACCTTTTCAGTGGTGGAAAGAGAAAGGTACGAGTGTGGGTAACGGTGGGATAGATTTCTCTTGTTTCTACTGTCCATTTTAACCACAAGCCTGGCCCAAGTGGTGACAAAAAATGTTTCACTGAAGCTGCCGGGATGTAGTGTCCTTTACACATTGGTTCTATGAAAAGCCAAGAGGGCTTAAGAAATTTGTTAGTGCTATTTTTGTTA
>NW_028026262.1:0-618 GCF_054177405.1 Leptonychotes weddellii
TTGGTTAAGCGATTGCCTTCGGCTCAGGTCATGATCCTGGAGTCCTGGGATCGAGTCCCGCATCGGGCTCCCTGCTCAGCAGGGAGTCTGCTTCTCCCTCTGACCCTCCTCCCTCTCATGCTCTCTGTCTCTCATTCTCTCTCTCTCAAATAAATGAATCAAATCTTTAAAAAAAAAAAAAAAGAAATGTTAGCAGTCCCTGCCCTAGTTCAAATCATCTGGGGAAGCTCGAGTCCAGAAAGGCCATACAACCAGCCCGAGGCCGTACAACTAGTAAGTGGCCCAACTATGACCAGAATTTTGGTATACTCATGTTTTCCAGTCCTGCACGGGGCTCAGTTGGATCTGGATTAATAAAAGGAAAACAATTATGTTAGTTTCAATTCAAAAGGCAAATAAAGTGGTTGGCTGGATACCCCCCTTCAAGGTTACATTCGTAATCCTCCTGGTGGACTATCTTCCTCCTTAACGTGAAGAAACAGAATCTCCTGGGGCGCCTGGGGCGCCTGGGTGGCTCAGGTGGTTAAGCAACTGCCTTCGGCTCAGGTCATGATCCTGGAGTCCCTGGATTGAGTCCCGCATCGGGCTCCCTGCTCAGCAAGGAGCCTGCTTCTCCCT
>NW_028026263.1:0-618 GCF_054177405.1 Leptonychotes weddellii
TGAGACAAGAACTTGTCAACAATGACTACCCATACTCCACTGGTATTTATTTTATTGTGTTCATAAATGATTCTGTGAGGATGCTGCCCAGGTTCAATATTGAGTTCACAGAAAATTAAAACGTTGGGTCTATATGAAACTAATGTAAGTTTCCAAAATGGAGATACATACCTGCCTTCAAAAAAGGTAAGTTATCTTTTCCATTCACACTTTCTGGGGCTGTACATTCACATACCAGTGCACACTAGGGAAGAATAAAAGGAAAAAAAAGTGAAAATAACGAAATTAAGAAAAATTCTTCCATTTTTGTTTCCAAAACATGAGGCTATGCACATAGTTTAAAAAAGTTGTTGAACGAGATTTTTGTAAAACTATTTTCAGCTTTAACTTTATGAAGCTTGTTTAACTTTTGATTACTTACGTATATATGATTGTATTGCATAATTAACATATGATTGTACTGCATAATTATAGATTGTCTTGGTTGTAGTTAAAAACTTAGAAAAGAAGGCAAAAAGTGGAAAAAAATTGTCTGCAACATGCTAGAAATCTTCTAGTACAGCAAATCACATTGACAAGCTGGATGGTTTTATATTTGTCACCTCAGTTTGGGATCAA
>NW_028026264.1:0-10669 GCF_054177405.1 Leptonychotes weddellii
CTCTAAAACCCTCAGTTTGTTTCTCAGAGTCCATAGTCTCTCATGGTTCATTTTTCATCTCCCCCTCTGATCCCCCCCTTCATTTTTCCCTTCCTTCTCCTAATGTCCTCTATGCTATTCCTTATGTTCCACAAATAAGTGAAACCATATGATAATTGACTTTCTCTGCTTGACTTATTTCACTTAGCATAATCTCCTCCAGTCCCATCCATGTTGATGTAAAAGTTGGGTATTCATCCTTTCTGATGGCTGAGTAATTTTCCATTGTATATATGGACCACATCTTCTCTATCCATTCATCTGTTGAAGGGTATCTCAGCTCTTTCCACAGTATTTATAATAGCTATACCTTCCTTATGTATTGACTCTTTTATACTTTTGAACTGTCTGTCCTTTTTCTCTAACAATATTTCTTAAACTCTATTTCGTTTGATATTAATGTTTTACTTTCAACCTATTTGTGTCTTTTGAATCTAAAGTATGCCTCTGTAAGCAGCATATATTTGGATTGTGGCTTTTTTTTTTTTTTAATCCAGTCTGACTATCTCTATGTTTCATTTAGGATATTTAGACTATTTACATTTAATTTAATTCTTGTTATAGTTTAATTACCTTTGCCATTCTCAATTTGTTTTCCTTCTTTTAAGATTTTATTTATTTATTTGTCAGAGAGAGAGCATAAGCAGGGGAAGCTGCAGGAAGAGGGAGAAGCAGACTCCCCACTGAGCAGGGAGCTGCACATGGGGCTCAATCCTAGGACTCTGGGATCATGACCTGAGCTGAAGGCAGATGCTTAACCAACTGAGCCACCCAGGCATCCCTCTCAATTTGTTTTTTATATGACTGCCTTTGCTGTTTTTCATTAACTGACTTCTTTTGTGTCAAATAAGCATTTTTAATGTATCATTTTAATTCCTCTGTCAAATTTTTTACTCTATTTTTTGTTGTTTTGTTAGTGGGTATTCTAGGGATTACAACATTTGTCACAATCTACTAACTTATTACAATCTATTTCAAATTAATATTAAATTCTGATAAGCTAGAGAAACTTTGTTCCAATATAAATCAGTTTACTCCTTTCACCTTTGTGCTATTATTGCCATATGTATTAGATCTCTGCATATTTTAAGCCCAGTAATACAATATTATAATTATTGCCTTATGTGATCTTATATGTCTTAAAGAAGGGAATAAATGAGAAAAATATAGTCTTTTTTTTATTACCCCACATACTTACCATTTGTGACACATGTCATTTCTTCCTGTGGATTTGAGTGTACCACATTGTCACTTCATTTCAACCTGAAGGACCTTCGTAAGCCCTTAAATCATTACGGTTTTCTTTTTTTTAACTTTAAGGATTTCTTTTAAGGCTGGTGTGCTAACAAAAAATTATCTTAGTGTTTATCTGGAGATGTCTTTATTTTGCCTTTGTTTTCAAATGATATTTTTATGAAAAATAAAATTCTTATTAAAAAGATTTTCCTTTTTCCTTCAGCATTTTGCACATGCTATCCCCCTGACTCATGGCCTCCATTTCTTCTACTGAGAAAGTTGATAATTGTATTGATGCTTCCTTATAACATAACGAGTTTTTTATTATCTTGCTGCCTTCACAGTTTTCTCTTTGTCTTTGTCTTTAAATAGTTTGACTATAACGTGTCTTGGTGTGGATCTCTTTGTATTTTTCCTACTTGTTTTTTTTTTTAGGTTCTTGGATGTGTATATTAATATTTTTATCAACTCTGGGAAGGTTTGGGCCATTATTTCTTCAAATTTTTTTTGCCCCTTCCCCTTTCTACTCTTTTTCTGCTCCTGTATCTCTCTACTGCCATTAGATGTTTGTTCATAGGCTTACAACAGTAAGGCTTACTGTTGTACCACAGGTCTCTGCTCATTTTTCTTCAATCCTTTCCCTTCTATTGTTTGTGTTGGATAATTTCTATTGAAATTATCTATCTTCAAGTCCACTGATTCTTTTATCATCTAGAATCTGTACCTGAGCCCCTGTAATACATTTCTCATTTTAGTTATTATAAATTTCAACTTCAGAATTACCATTTGGTTTTTTTATCATTTCTAGCTCCTTATTGAGAATCTCTATTTGTTGATTTATTGTTGTCAGACTCACATTTAATTCTTTCAACATAGTTTCCTTTAGTTCATTTGTAATACATGCCTTGAATTCTTTGTCTGCTATATCCAACCTCTGGGGACACTTGGATACCGTTTCCACTGATGTATATTTTCTTGGGTGGGGGTCAAACTTTGTTTATTTGTAAGTTTTTTGTTTTTTTCCCTAAAAACTGGACATTTTATTTATTTTTTATTTAAAATCAATTAATTAACATATAGTATATTAGTTTCAGAGGTAGAGTTTGGTGATTCATCAGTTGCATCAGTGCTCATTACATCAAGTGCCCTCCTTAATGCCCATCACCCAGTTATCCCATCTCCCCACCCACCTCCCTCCAGCAACCCTCAGTTTGTTTCCTATAGTTCAGAGTCCCTTATAGTTTGTCTCCCTCTCTATTTCATCTCATTTTGTTTTTCCCTCCCTTTCCCTATGTTCATCTGTTTTGTTTCTTAAATTCCACATACGAGCAAAATCATGTCTTTCTCTGACTGACTTATTTCATAGCATAATACCCTCTAGTTCCATCCACATCATTGCAAATGGCAAGATTTCATTCTTTTTGATGGCTGAGTAATATTCCATTGTGTCTATGTATAGATAGATAGATGATAGATGATGATGATGATGATGATGATGATAGATAGATAGATAGATATAGATACAGATATAGATACATATCACATCTTCTTTATCCATTCATCTGTTGATGGACATCTAGGCTTTTTCCATATTTTGGCTATTGTGGACATTGCTACTATAAACATTGGGTTACATGTGCCCCTTCAAATCACTATGTTTGTATTCTTTGGATAAATACCTAGTAGTGCAATTGCTGGGTTGTAGGGTAGTTCTATTTTTATCTTGAAAACTGGACATTTTAAAGACTTTTATTTATTTATTTGAGAGAGACAGAGAGAGAGTGAGCACAAGCAGGCAGAGGGTCAGAGCAAGAGGGAGAAATAGACTCACTGCTGAGGAAAGAGCCCAACATGGGGCTCAATCCCAGGACCCTGGAATCATGACCTGAGCCAAAGGCAGATGCTTAACTGACTAAGCCACCCAGGCACCCCGAAAACTGGACATTTTAGATAAATTTTGTAGCCACTCTGTATTCTGGTAGTTTTCTCCTGAATGTTTTTGTTGTTGTTGTTTTGCTCATTTGTTTCTCTCTTTGTTTAGTAACTTGCCTGGACTTAATCTGTTAAATATGTCACACTTGCATTGTGCAAGTGTAGGGTCACTAAGGTCTCTGCTCAGTTGTTTTTCAATATTCTTGTTATTTTTATTTTTAAGCCTTGCTTCCTAGAGGTTGCTTCTGTATCTGTGTAGCTTAGTGGTCAGAGCTTCTGCTCAAACACCCAAGCCAGAATCATCTCTGGATCTGTGCCTCGGTAGGAGATTGTATTCAAAGTTCAGATTGTTTTCAGGCCTGCCCCTAGTTTTATTTTCTGCCAGGCCCTTTTGAGTCTCCTATAAGCATGCATACAGCCTGAGTTGGCTAAGTGGGTGACTGGTGTGGGGCCCCTCAAGGTCTTTGCTATGCATTTGAGCAGCTAGGAATAGGTTGTTAGCCACAACTACGACAACCTCAAGCTAGTAGAGCCAAGCTGTTGGCCTTTTCCCACTGGCCAACCTCCTAGAAGTCAATTCCACTGATAGTGATGCTAAGCATGGGCATTTGCTCTCTTAAAATAGAGAGAGCCCTGTCCCTCAACCTTGGCAGAGAAGCTGCCATGTCAAGATCTGGTAGAAGATCCACACCAATGGAGCTGAGGTGGGATAGGTACATCCCTAGGCCAGAATGACACAGATACCCATTGTTCTTACCCAAAGCTCAGCAGGTGGTCAAGTATAAATACCTCTCAGAGGGGCGCCTGGGTGGCACAGTCAGTTAAGCGTCTGCCTTCAGCTCAGGTCATGATTCCAGGGTCCTGGAATCGAGCCCCACGTCTGGCTCCCTGCTCAGCCGGGAGCCTGCTTCCCCCTCTCCCTCTGCCTGACAATCCCCCCTGCTCATGCTCTCTCTCTGTCAAATAAATAAATAAAATCTTTTAAAAAAATAAATAAATACCTCTCAGAATGTTGCATGACTGGTTAATTTCCAGAATACCAAAACAGTTGTTTCTGTCATTTTGTCCAGCTTTATAGTTGCTTTTGGGGGGATGGATTTGCTTTTATTTTCACTTAGCCACAGTCTAAAGTCTTGCTCCTGACAGACTTTGAAAGTTTTTTTGCCAAATGGGTATTTAGTGGTTTTTCACTGTGGCTTTCATTTGCATTTTCCTGATTATTAATCAGGTTGAGCACTTTTTATGTTTATTGGCCATTTGAATTTCTTCTTTTATCAAGTGCCTGTTTGAGACTCTTGTTTATTTTTCTATTAGGTTGTCTCTCTTTTTCTTTCTGATCTTTAAGAGTTCTTTATATATTCTGGACATGAGTTTTTTATCGCTTTATAAATTTTGCAAAATCATCTTTACATGTGTGGCCAGTCTTTTCACTACTTTCTTATGATGTCTCTTGATTAAAAGTTCTTAATTTTATTGTAGTTCATTTTATTAATATTTTCCTTGGTGCTTGTTACTTTTTTTCCTGTTTTGTAAACCTTCTTTACCCTGAGATTATGAAGTATCCTCCTGTGTTAACTTATAAAACTTTTGCTATCCCATTTAGGTCTTTTTTCCTCTTAGAGTTGATTTTTATATACTTAATGTGTGTTGTAGGGGTCAGGTTTTTTCCTATGGGGACCCAATTCTTTTAGCATTATTAATTGAAAAATGCATACTTGTCATGCCACTTCAGTTTTATATGAAGCATCAATTTGTGTATGTGTCTCTGTAAGTATCTCTGGATTCTACTCTGTTCTGGATTATTTATTTCTCCCCATAAAAATGCCACCTGTCTTAGTTGCTATAGTTTTGTAACAAGTCTTAATTACACTAAAATTATAGATTGATTTAGGGAAGAACTGTTATCTTTCATATACTGAAATTACATCTGATTTTTTTTCCTCGAATTTTTCAAGGTGGCAGAATTACACAAATTTATTTTCTTGTGTTAAGCCAACTTGCATTCCTAAAATGAACTCAACTTGGTTGTTATATTTTAAAGCAGTGCTAGTTTCAATTTTTTAATATTTTGCTTAAGATTTTTGCATCAATGTTCATGAATGAGATTGGCCTATACAGATCTTCCTCAACCTACAGTGGGATTATATCCCAATAAACCCAATGTAAATTGAAGATATCATAAGTCAAAAATGCATTTAATACATGTAACCTACAGAATATCATAGCTTATCCTAGTTTACCTTAAACGTGCTCAGAACACTTACGTGAGCCTACAATTGGGAAAATCATCTAACACAAAGCATATTTTATAATAAAGTTTTGAATATCTCATGTAATTTATTGAATACTGTACTGGAAGTGAAAAACAGAATGTGTGTATGGTTACACAATGGTTGTTAAGTGTGTCAGTTGTTTACCCTTGTGATCTCTGTGGCTGCCCAGCATCACAAGAGAGTATCACACCACATATCACTAGTCAGGGAAAAGATCATAGTTCAAAATTCGAAGTATGGTTTCTACGGAATTTGTATCACTTTTACACCATTGCAAAGTAGAAAAATAATAAGTCAAACCATCATAAGTCAGGGACTGTTTGTAATTATTTCACAGTTTTCTTGTTGGGTTTTGTTATTAAGGTTAAGCTAGCTTTATAAAATGAGTTGGGAAGTATCCTCTTTTTCTATTCTCTGGATATGTTTGTACAAGTTTGGGGTTATCTCATTTTTGAATATTTGGTAAAACTCACTGGTAAAGCCAGCTGGACCTGGAGTTTTTCTTCACAGGAAGATTTAATTACAGATTCAATGTGTTTAATGCTTATAAAAATTCAGGTTTTCTGTTCCTTCTTGAGTCAGTTTTGGTAAGATGTCTTTTTACCTCCACTCTAGCTCTCCCAAAACCACCCTCTACACATCAGCTGATGAAATTGTTCCAAAAAGCAAAGCAGACCATATCATTCCTCTATTTAAGAGATTTTAATGGCTTTTGGTTTCATTAATAAAACAAAAATGAAAACTACTTGCCTTTGCCTATAATACCTGCTTGAATTGGTCCCTGCCTAACTCCACAGCCTCATTCTGTTCCACTCTTACCCTTACTTACTCTGCTTTAGCCACACTGGCCTTCTCTCTGTTCCATAGTACAGAAACAGGCTGGTTTGGGCTTTGTGTTTGCTGTATCCTCTGCCTAGAATGCTCCTCTCTAAGTGTAACAATGCTGGCTCCTTCTCATTCTTTATATTTCTCTGCTTAATATCATCTCCTCAGTAAGACCTTTACTGACCACCTCATCTAACTAGGTTCTTCTGTCATTTTCCCTCATGGCACTTAATTATAATTTGCAGTCCTACTTGTTTTTTTAAAATTCATTTAGCCTCTATTTCTTGCTCCAGACTGTAAAGTCTTGGAGGCCTGGAATATTGGTTGTCTTATTTACCATCATATTCCTAGTACTTAGCCCAGTGCCTAGAACATAGTTGGCACTCAATAATTTTTATGAATAATTAATGACCCTAATCAGAGCTCAGATATGGATGAAGGGCATAGCTTGGTTAGGGATGAATCAAGATATAAGCAAATTCACTCCAAAGGGTTAGTAAAGACAGGAAGTTCAAGTGGATCTGATACTCAAAAACAGTGAACAAACCAGAATTGAATAGGGGTCTTGAATGCCAGACTAAGGAAATCTTAATTTTATCCTAAACACAACTGAGAGCCATTGAAATTTTGGCAGGAATAGATTAAACAAGGTGCCCCAGTTTTAATAGATAATTATGGCTGAGCCAGAACTAAAAGCAAGGTCCTTGATTCCAATTTCTCTGTATTGGGTTGCTACTCTAAGTAATAGCACTTGGGTTAGAAATATAAAAGTACAGTAGTTAAGTGATTGGGCTCTAGACTCAGCCTGCCCATGTTCACATCTCAACTCTACCACCTCTTAACTGTGTAGCTTTGGACCCCAGGTTCTACATCTATAAAATGGGAATAACAGTACTTATTTCATTAGATTATTTGGGGGATTAAGTGAGATAGTGTATAAGGACATAGTAAGTGCTCAATAAATGGTAGATATTAACTGCATGTATCCTCCTATTTCTTTTTCCTTATCAGTATTTTCTAATTTTTCTACAATAAGCATATTTTGTGTGAAAAGACTAAATGGTGGAATTTAAATAGATGAGAAAGTGATTTTAAAAAACAATATTCCTTGGGACGCCTGGGTGGCTCAGTCAGTTAAGCGTCTGCCTTCAGCTCAGGTCATGGTCCCAGGGTCCTGGGATCGAGTCCCACATCGGGCCCCCTGCTCAGCAGGGAGCCTGCTTCTCCCTCTCCCTCTGCCTGCCGCTGCCCCTGCTTGTGTGCGCTCTCTCTCTGATAAATAAATAAATAAAATCTTAAAAAAAAAACAAAACAATATTCCTTCAGCTTAGAAGGACCATCTCATCCCATTTTTTGGATCCTCACCTGCATCATCTTTTGAAGAGACTAATGTGAATCATCAGCAATAAATCTCATTGTCTTTTCTGAATTCATTCTGATACAATATTAGAGGAAGGAACACCAAGTTGGATTGGGAGACCCTATTTTTCAAAGATTATAATTTATAGGGATCCAAGATAGAGAAGAGGGGAAATTTTAAAGGGAAGTCTTCATTCATTTTATTCAGAAATAAAAATTCTGAATTTCTATTCATTCCCTTGTTAAAAGGAGTAGGAAGGATGTACAGAGAGAGTTCTCCAGCTGAAGAATTAACTTCCAACTTGCTTGGAATTTCAGGAACCGCTCATGTGAATAAGCACAATTTCACACTCTGTTCTTCTCATCTTCAATATCCAAGAAAGTAAATTCAACAGAAAACAGTTCTTTTAGGCAGTGCCACATCAATTTACTTAGTGTTTCTCAAGTGTTGATGCAGCTGGGAGAAGGCAACTTGGCTCAATCCAAAAGTACAGAAGCATGAGCATTACTGAGCTACAATGCCTCTAGTGGCCTAACACATTAGCCTATTTCTTTTAGTTCCCTTTCTGTAGGGTTGCTGGTTTCCAGAGTTGAGTGACCTAGATACTTTCTACATGACAACTTTTTAACCTGGGACCCATTGATGGGCTTCAGGGGTTCTATGAACCCCCTAAAATTGTATGCTCAGTTTTGTGTGTATGTGATTTCATCAGATTTCCAAAGGACACCATGACCCAAAAGCAGACACAGCTCTAAAAACAAATGTGGCTTTACATCTATCATTGTTATAGTTTATAAATGCAAAGAATTGAAACCTTACTGGATTTGCAAAGCCATAATGAAGAGGACGAGCAACATGGATTAGAAACCTGCATAAATGGTTTAAGTCGGAGAGACTCTGAAAAGGCCATTTGCCTTAAATATATCCCCTCTATTGGTTTACCAGAGTGCCCAAAATTCTTTTATTAGCTTATCCCTGTAAGGGCCTCCTTTGATTAGGCTCAAAAGCTTCTGGGGACTTCCATTCCATTAATAAGAGGCTAGGTTATTCAGAAGAACCAACCTGCCAAAAACAAGAAAAAAATCCTAGATAATAAACAAAAACATTCCCTTAAAAATATTTCCATAATTAAAGGATAGTGTGAGAAATGCAAGGTCATATTTTCAGGAGAAAGCCTGATCTCAGAGAAGTAAGCTAAATATCAGAACACCAAAGCCACTTGAGCCCTAAGAGCATTTGCTGATACTGTACACTCTGAGCATCAGTTCTACAGTCTCAAGGGGCAAAGTGCAGAGAAGTCAAGGCTCAGAGTCCACCTAAATTAAGGAGTCTGAAAGGATGCCTAACCCACAAAAAGCAGACACTGTAAAGGGCTCTAAGTTAGGGTATGGACAAATCACAACTAAAATAGCTTCCCTATATTAATGAGGGTTCGGTCAAGAAAAACAGAAGTCACTCTACATATACCAAGAATAAAGAGTTTTAACACAAGGAAATAGACTTACACATCAATTGGAAGGGCTAAAGGAACAAAGGTCAGGGAAGCTGCTGCCAGAGTTCTCACCCTGCAGCACCAAAGCAGGTGATTCTGAAGAGCTCACCCCGAAACCACTGCGACTCTCAAGAATTCCTGGGTAGTTCCCATCAACATGTATTTCTGACTCCTTTACAGTGAAAATCTAAGTTCCTAATAACATTAGCATACTTACTTGCTTTGTCCTATGATATATATAAAATTGTTTCAAAATTGAAATACTATTAACAATAAACCTAATGAGGAAAGCTGTCTTTGTAGTTCTGTGTCCTTAGAATATATCTCACGAAGTATTTACAGAATAGTGTGCTCATAAGTTACTTTAAAAATTATTTACTTTGTATATACAATTAGGTTCTTTTAAAGCGTGGTAGAACTTTGGTGGAGCCATCTCCATCTAGTCCAGAAGTTTCTTTATAGAACAATTTTCTCACAATTAAAAAAATTTTAACAAAATGTTGAAAGAATTGTATAGTGTATAGCCACATACCTTCTACTTAGATCCAACATTTTTTTTAACATTTTGCCATATTTGGTTTACATAAATAGATAGTAGATGTACACGTTTTATTTTTTGCTGAACCATTTGAAAGTTGCAGGGATCATGAAAGTCCACCCCTAAATTCTTCAGCATGCATCTCCTAAGAATACATTCTCCTGCATAACCACAATATTATTATCACCCAACACAATTTACAATAGTTCCTTAGTGGGGCACCTGGGTGGCTCAGTCGTTAAGCATCTGCCTTCAGCTCAGGTCATGATCCCAGGGTCCTGGGATCGAGCCCCACATTGAGCTCCCTGCTCATCGAGGAGCCTGCTTCTCCCTCTGCTTATGCTCTTTCTCTCGCTGTCTCTGTCAAATAAATAAAATCTTTAAAAAAAATAATTCCTTAGTAATATCTAATATTCAGTTCATATTAAAATTTCCCCAATTGTCCTTAAAATATCTATAGCTTTTGTAAAAACAGAATTTGTGAAATGCATTTGGTTTTTATGTCTCTTTAGACTCTTTTAATCAAGAACATTTCCTCTACCTATGACATTCACTTTTTCCTTTTTTTTAATTTTTTATTGTTATGTTAATCACCATACATTACATCATTAGTTTCTGATGTAGTGTTCCATGATTCGTTGTTTGTGCATAACACCCAGTGCTCCATGCAGAACATGCCCTCTTTAATACCCATCACCAAGCTAACCGATCCTCCCACCCCCCTCCCCTCTAGAACCCTCAGTTTGTTTTTCAGAGTCCATCGTCTCTCATGGTTCGTCTCCCCCTCCGATTTCCCCCCTTCATTCTTCCCCTCCTACTATCTTCTTCTTCTTTTTTTTCTTAACATATATTGCATTATTTGTTTCAGAGGTACAGATCTGTGATTCAACAGTCTTGCACAATTCACAGCACTCACCATAGCACTTTTCACTTTTCACAGGCACATGTCCTTTCTTTTTTTTTTAATTATGTTA
>NW_028026265.1:0-618 GCF_054177405.1 Leptonychotes weddellii
GACCAAGTGGGATTTATCCCTGGGCTGCAAGGTTGGTTCAACATCCGCAAATCAATCAATGTGATACAATACATTAACAAAAGAAAGAACAAGAACCATATGATCCTCTCAATAGATGCAGAAAAAGCATTTGACAAAGTACAGCATCCTTTCTTGATCAAAAGTCTTCAGTGTTTAGGGATAGAGGGTACATAACTCAATATCATAAAAGCCATCTATGAAAAACCTACAGTGAATATCATTCTCAATGGGGAAAAAATGAGAGCTTTCCCCCTAAGGTCAAGAACACGGCAGGGATGTCCACTATCACCCCTGTTCTTCAACATAGTATTAGAAGTCCTAGCCACAGCAATCAGACAACAAGAAGAAATAAAAGGCATCTGAATCGGCAAAGAAGAAGTCAAACTCTCACTCTTAGCAGATGATATGATACTTTATGTGGAAAACCCAAAAGACCCCACCCCAAAACTGTTAGAACTCATACAGGAATTCAGTAAAGTGGCAGGATATAAAATCAATGCACAGAAATCAGTGGCATTCCTATACACCAACAAGACAGAAGAAAGAGGGGCGCCTGGGTGGCTCAGTTGGTTAAGCGACTGCCTTTGGCTCAGGTCA
>NW_028026266.1:0-618 GCF_054177405.1 Leptonychotes weddellii
GTGTACTGGATCCTCAGCACCAGTGTCCTGTAATCGCTCTGTGTCCCCAGTATCCAACCATAGCTGTGCTACTCGCCGATTGGTCTCAGGATGCAGGGCATCACACCTCTAACATTAATCAATGAGCAACCTCTAAGTGTCAAGCACCTCTCAGGTGTGCAGGCAAGAGCACCCTGCTCGCAATGAGCTTAGGGACATCCGAAGAGACCGGAGTCATGGCTAGCACTCCAGAGGGCCACCCGGGGATGATCAAGTCAGTTCCAAAGCCTGTGGTTCCAAAGCCACAGGCTAAGGGACGGGTCTGCTCCGAGTGGGCTGGAGTGTGCACCCGGAAGAGGTGTGGTCTCGCCTGGGACAGGAGAGCAGAATTTGCACATGTACAGAGGACGTCTTTGGAATTTCTCTGCCATATCTGTCTGTCTGCAAAAGGACTGTTTGGGCTGGGCCATGGAGGTGGCCCTTTTCCGTTGAAGGCTGGCTACTGGAGCCGATCCCTTGCGGTGGATATCCCAGAGGAGGAGAAAGGAAAATGAGGAGAGGTGGTTGACCGTGGCTGGGCAGAAAGAACCCCATTTTCCATACCTGCAGCCAAGGCAGCCTGGGTGGGGTTCAGGGTGC
>NW_028026267.1:0-618 GCF_054177405.1 Leptonychotes weddellii
GGGGGGGGGTGGCGGCGTCCGGGAGCCTAGAAGTGGGCGGTGACGCGGTCAGTCTCCAACAGGTCGTCCAGGATCTGCAGGGGGAGGGGCTGGTGAGCGGGGGGAGGCCAGGTGGGAAGGGGCGGGCCCCGCAGGGCAGGCCGGGGGCTCACAATGTCCGGGGTGGTGCCGATCTTCTTGGCCAGTTCGCCGCGCTCCATGGTGCTCAGGTACAGATAGCGGTTGAGCAGCTCCCCATCCAGAACGTTCCGCACGGCGTTCTGCAAGATGCGCCGGTCCACATGCAGCATCCTGGGGAGACACGCAGGCTGTGTAGGGCGGCGGGACGCGGGGCGGGACGCGGGGCGGGACGCGGGGCGGGACGCGGGGCGGGACGCGGGGCGGGGACGCACACTCACCGGAAGGCCCTGGGGTTGAGACCGGCATGGTGGGGCAGCATGGTGGTCAGCGCGTTCTGCAGCATCAGCAGCCGCCGGTACGTCTTCTCCTGCATGGGCAGCAGGAGCCCGATGCCCCCGTCCAGCGTGGCTGCAGGAGGCACCGTGTGAGCGAGGCTGACCGCCCGCCCCGCATGCCCGCCCGTCCCGCCCGGGACTCACCAAACCAGGTGATGTGCTT
>NW_028026268.1:0-618 GCF_054177405.1 Leptonychotes weddellii
TTTAAAAGATATAATGACTTTAAAAGGATTTTGTGCATTTTAAAGTTCCCTACACAGGCAAGCAATTGTCATCATTGTGAAAGACCTTCAGTTGAGTACAACAGAAAAAGACGTGTCACTATTTATATTTGAATGACAAAAACAGCTAAAACAATGCCCAACTTTTTAAAAAAATTTTTTTATTGTTATGTTAATCACCATACATTACATCATTAGTTTTAGATGTATGTTCCATGATTCATTGTGCATAACACCCAGTACTCCATGCAGAACGTGCCCTCCTTAAAACCCATCACCAGGCTAACCCATCCTCCCACTCCCCTCCCCTCTAGAACCCTCAGTTTGTTTTTCAGAGTCCATCGTCTCTCATGGTTTGTCTCCCCCTCCGATTCCCCCCGTTCATTCTTCCCCTCCTGCTTTTTTTTTTTTTTTAACATATATTGCATTATTTGTTTCAGAGGTACAGATCTGAGATTCAACAGTCTTGCACAATTCACAGCGCTTACCAGAGCATATACCCTGCCCAGTGTCTATCACCCAGTCACCCCATCCCTCCCAACCACCCCCCACTCCAGCAACCCTCAGTTTGTTTCCTGAGATTAAGAATTCCTCCTATCA
>NW_028026269.1:0-618 GCF_054177405.1 Leptonychotes weddellii
GTCATGATCCCAGGGTCCTGGGATGGAGCCCCGCATCAGGCTCCCTGCTCAGCGGGGAGTCTGCTTCTCCCTCTCCCACTCCCCCTGCTTGTGTTCCTGCTCTCGCTATCTCTCTCTCTGTCAAATAAATAAATAAAATCTTTAAAAAAAAAACAAAAAACAAACACCAATTAATTTTCAAGACTAATATATTTGAATATTTACTGTTGAAGAAGGAGAGATATGTGGACAGTATAAAGGCCCAAAATTTCCCCCCAAGTTATTTTAAATAAAAAATTCTATAAATTTGACCAGTTAACAAGTAATAGTGAGAGGATGAAAATATCAATGTGTTGGTGTTTATAGTTTTCCTCTGCACGCCTAACAGAGCATTTGGACATCACCACAGACCTGCTTTTATGACCTCTCTATGGACTACAGAACCAATAAAAATTGGGCAGAATTTGCGACAATGTGGATGGACCTAGACAGTATTACGCTAAGTGAAACAAGTCAGTCAGAGAAAGAAAAATACCATATGCTATCACTCCTATGTGGAATTTAGAAACAGAATAGATGAACATGGGGGGGAAAAAGAGTGAGGCAAACCATAAGAGACTCTTAACTATAAAGAACATA
>NW_028026270.1:0-618 GCF_054177405.1 Leptonychotes weddellii
ATTCTAGACTTCTTTCATTTAAATTTCCAAATGTTCATTGCTAGTATAGAAATACAACTGATTTTTATATATTGAGCTTGTATCCTGAGAACTTACTGAAATAGCTTATTGGTTATAATAGCTTTTTTGTAGATTCTTTGAGATTTTCCATGCAACATGTAATCTGCAAATGAGACAGTTTTATCTCTTCCTTTCCACTCTATGCTTTTCTCCCTCTTTTTCTTGACTTACTGCACTGGCTACATCTTCCAGTATGATGTTAAATAGGAGTGGTGAAAGTGAATATTATTTTTTTTCTCTCATTCTCATTTTTCTATTTAAAATCAATTAATTAACATATAGTGCATTATTAGTTTCAGAGGTAGAGTTTAGTGATTCATCAGTTGCATATAACACCCAGTGCTCATTACATCAAGTGACCTCCTTAATGCCCATCACCCAGTTACCCAACCCCCCACCCACCTCCCCTTCAGCAACCCTGTTTGTTTCCTATACTTAAGAGTCACTTATGGTTTGTCTCCCTCTGATTTCGTCTTATTTTATATTCTTTTTCTTTTCTGTTATTTTTCTTCTTTTCTTTCTTTCTTTATGAAAGTGAATATTCTTGTTTTATTTCCA
>NW_028026271.1:0-618 GCF_054177405.1 Leptonychotes weddellii
CATGCCTACCTAATGAAACCTCCAGAAAAACTCCTAAGTGAAGGAGTTCAGACAGCTTCTGAAGCTCCATGCGCCCCCACCCCACCCTCCATACCTTGCCCTGTGCCTCCCTTCCATTTGGCTTTCCCGGGTTCTATCCTTTACGATAAAATGGCAAACGTAACAAAGTGCTTTCTTTTTCTTTCTTTTTTTTTTTTTTAAGATTTTATTTATTTACTTGACAGAGAGAGACACAGCGAGAGAGGGAACACAAGCAGGGGGAGTGGGAGAGGGAGAAGCAGGCTTCCCGTTGAGCAGGGAGCCCGATGCGGGGCTCGATCCCAGGACCCTGGGATCATGACCTGAGCCGAAGGCAGACGCTCAACGACTGAGCCACCCAGACGCCCCAACAAAGTGCTTTCTTGAGTTCTGTGAGCCTCTCTAGCAAATTGGAGTACCTGAAGAAGGGGTGCTGGGATCCCCTAATTTATAGGCGGTCTGTCAGAAGTACACGTAATAACCTGGAGTTGTGGTTGGTGTCTGAAATGGAGCCAGTTTTGTGGGACTGAGCCCTTAACTTGTGAGAGTGGATGCTAACTGCCAGTAGATAGTGTCAGAATGGAATTGAATCATAGTATT
>NW_028026272.1:0-618 GCF_054177405.1 Leptonychotes weddellii
GCCGCTCTCGCTCTGGTGGGGAGGCTCCTGTGTGTCCGGTGCGAGACTGCCGCTTAGACCCGGCGCGCTCCCCTCAGGATCTCAGGCGGCGCAGATCTCCCCCCGACTCTGCCTTTACCGCCCTCCCCAACACCCGAGTCTGCAGCCTGGACGGCGGGCCAGGACTTCCCTCCGCGGAAGCAGACGCATCACGCGGAGAGGGGGGCGGGCGCTGAGGGGCTCTGCGGGGAACTCGTGTTCGCCCTACTCGCTGGAAGCCAGTCCAGATGAGACAGGCTACCCCGTAGCTCACCCCCCTTTGTTGGACTATAAACTGGCACACACGTTTAATGGCCTTGGGTCGAATCAAACAATTAACTGGAAGGCCAGATCATCGGGCTCCAGAACGTGGGATCTCTTGATGGAAAAGAAATGTGGAGACAGGGCGCCTGGGTGGCTCAGTTGGTTAAGCGACTGCCTTCGGCTCAGGTCATGATCCTGGAGTCCCTGGATCGAGTCCCGCATCGGGCTCCCTGCTCGGCAGGGAGTCTGCTTCTCCCTCTCCCGCTCCCCCCTCTTGTGCTCTTTCTCTCTCTCACTCTCTGTCTCAAATAAATAAATAAAATCTTTAAAAAAAAA
>NW_028026273.1:0-618 GCF_054177405.1 Leptonychotes weddellii
CATTAATACATAGGTGCTGACCGTATTTGTGAAGAATGGTAGGAAATGGTTGGGAAACTAAAGACGTTCCTTCCGTGGTATGCTAATCAGTGGTAGCAGCAAAGGGTAGCTTGGGAGGTAATTCCCTTATCCCCCAAGCGCCCCAAGATAAAACCATGAGCTAACTTACAAGACTGCACTTTCTATGCAAACAGGCCTAGACCAGTGTTCTGGCCAAATGCATCATCTGGATTATTGTCCCCAAAGCCTCTGGTCTAGAATTTCTGGAGCTACTACTGAGGTTCATCAGGACCTGAGTGTGACACATCTACCATCACTACCAGGGAATTAAATCATAGGAAGTAACAAGAAGTGATGAAGGGACGACTGGCCTTTTTGGTTGTGTTTTATTTTTCACCTGACTTGAACAGAACATAGGGTTTTCACTTAGGAGGAAAACATATATCCATCATAATTGGTTTTCCTTTACTGTAAAATAAAACAAATTTCTTTTATTCTTTTCTATTTTAAGTTTTCTTTTCTTTTTTAAATTTTCTTATGTTATGTTAATCACCATACATTACATCATTGGTTTTTGATGTAGTGTTCCATGATTCATTGTTTGTGCATAACACCCAG
>NW_028026274.1:0-618 GCF_054177405.1 Leptonychotes weddellii
TTTCATAAGCCTTCATAAAGGTAAACCAGTGCTTCATAAACTAAAGGGCTGTAAAATATACAGTGTCTTGGTTTTGCTTTTATTGTTATGGTCACTAGGGCTTCTCCTCTCCTCTTCATGTCTTATGTTAGTTGACATGGTGTTTTGAGATTGTTCTGTATCTTAAAGTAATACGACAACTTCTTGGCTAGAAGAATCTCAGGACATTTTATGGGTTCAAGTCTGACACAGAGAGAAGCTTTCACAACATTTGTAATTAAAATATTACCATATTTCCCAGTCTCTGTTTGTGAACCGTTCCCTTCCATCAGGCCAGGTGCCAGAAAGAGTTGGAGGAGAAATACTTGAAAGGGTATAGCCACATGAATTTTTCCTCTTTCGTATGGCAGAATTTATACCCATACCTCAGCCAAGAAGTCATTTACATTTTGCATATCAGTGGGTCTGGGAAAAATAATTATGGGCAATCAAAAACAAATAGAACAACAAAACAGTATTAATGCAAGTATGTGATCACCAAAACCATATCTTCAGGTGGTAATTCACAGCAGGGAGGATGGGCAGAGACAGTGTTGTGCTGTAGTCTGCTCGAAGTGGCTTGAGAGAGCTAACTGTTAA
>NW_028026275.1:0-10668 GCF_054177405.1 Leptonychotes weddellii
GGAATGCAAGTTGGTATAGCCACTTTGGAAAACAGTGTGGGGATGCCTCAAAAAATTAAAAATAGAGCTACCCTATGACCCAGCAATTGCACTACTGGGTATTTACCCCAAAGACACACATATAGTGAAAAGAAGGGCCATATGCATCCCAATGTTCATTACAGCAATGTCTACAATAGTCAAATTGTGGAAAGAGCTGCGATGCCCTTCAACAGATGAATGGATAAAGAAGATGTGGTCCATATATACAATGGAACATTACTCAGCCATCAGAAAGGATGAATATCCAACTTCTGCATCAACATGGATGGGACTGGAGGAGATTATGCTAAGTGAAATAAGTCAAGCAGAGAAAGGCAATTTTCATATGGTTTCACTTATTTGTGGAACATAAGGAATAGCATGGAGGACATCAGGAGAAGGAAGGGAAAAATGAAGGGGGTAAATCAGAGGGACAGACCATGAGAGACTATAGACTCCCAGAAACAAACTGAGGGTTTTAGAAGGAAGGGGGGTTAGGGGGATGGGTTAGCTCAGTGATGGTTATTAAGGAGGGCACGTAGTGCATGGAGCACTGGGTGTTATACGAAAACAATGAATTGTGGATTACTACATCAAAATCTAATTATGTATTGTATGGTGATTAACATGACATAATAAAATTAAATTAAATTTTAAAAAAGGAAGTTGTAGGTACTCATGAGAAGTTTCCATTGCAGCTGCAGTTAGCCTCTAATTGGCTCAAGTGATATGGATGAGGTAACAATAGTTCCTGCTACATAGTGATACTCCTGAAATGCAATGTTAGTCCCAGTCCTTTAAGACGGGTATTTTTACACCAGTGTTTTATTGTCTCTCTAGCCTGAAGACTTAAGAAAAAAAGTTACTTTGAAAAGCAAAATTGTGTTCTGTAATTACAATATTATATGTGGCATTAAAATGATAACACCCTTTTTGGTTAATATACCATCTCTAGATGCAGTAATAGAGTTAAAAGTTTAACTGTCAGTGAATGAAATGAGGTACATTCAACCTAGCAAGAGGGTGAGAGTCAATTCAGATACCTGAATTCTAATATCATGTATTATTCACCCTTGGATTTAAGGGCAACTGAACTGGTCTCCCTTCTATAGTCTAATTCAACAAATGAATAGGTAGTATTGCCCCCTACTTACTACAAATAGAGACATATATAGAGTAGAATAACACCATTAAAACTATTTGAGTTTTTGAGAAGAAAGGTGCCTTATAAATAGCAAGCATTATTATTCTTATTCAGGAATTTTGCCAACTCCTACAGCTTTCCTTGTGATTATCTGCCATTTCCAGTAAGTAACATTTCAACATTGGATGCTATCATGCAATCATAATGGAAGAATATTAAACTAGAAAAAAAGAAAATCAAACACATAGAAATGTCTATACATTGTATTTTATCTTATCATGTAATTTAAAATTCATAAAATTCTACAAGACTGATATAATTTGAGCCTATTTAAGGATATGCTGTCATTTTGGAATAAACATTGTTTCTCATAAAAATTAGATTTTTTTATGAGGGTATGACATTTTAAATAAATACCCTGCTCAAAAGAGAAAAGAAAGTTAATGTTTAGATTAGGTGGTGCTTACCTGTCAGAGATGCTGTGCTGAAACTGGATGTACTCACTCTCGAGAGTTCTGGGATTTGAACGATGGGTGAGGGTGTAAGAGCAAGGATGGTAAAAACTAACATATCTACTAGTAAAAAGTAAGTGTTGGGGACAAAGTGGGTTTCTGCTCTCACCTGCATTCTTGAACTGTGCTAGGGTAAATAAGAATTGCACATTTGCAGAAGCCTATTTTATAATCCTAGCCAGTAGGTCTATGGGAAAGATAAAAAGACCTCTCAATCCCTAAAATGACTTCCTATCTTTTCTTCATTAGAGCTTCATTATGTTGGATCTTTAATATTCTTTGTATCTTCAAGCATTGTCTTTTAAATTAAATATATATTTGAGTTAGAGCCATTCTTTAAAGAGTCTCAGTAAATATTTTATTGATAATGAGCACTTAAATTTCCAGTTAAGAATGAAAGACCAGGGCATTGTTGGAAGCTGTCTAGGGAGAGGAATAGGATCACAGAGGACACATCTTGGGGTGAAGACAAGAGAACCAAGGGAGAGGAGAGGTTTGAAATAAAATAAATAAAATAGGGGAGGGAAACCTACAGCCTGGTCCTGTGCTTCTCAAATTATGTCATGCAAACAGTTTTGTTGATAACTGGGTTAAACCAGGTTTCTTTGCATATAATGGAGGTTCTATCTTCATTCTATGTGTTGGTTATCTGTTTATTTTTACACACACACAGATACACACACATACACACACAAATGTGTTTCCTTTGCAACAAGGAATATACAAATATGTTATCTCATTTGATTTTGATAACCGTTCTATGTAGTATATATAATTAATTCTATTTTACAGACAAGATCATGATAGCTCAGAGATGTCAAGTCCCTTGCCCCATGTGAGATATTTGAATGTGGAACTGTCAGATACCAAAACCCTTTCCTAACCAGTATGTGACATTATCTTCCTCCTAGCAACTTGTTCAGTAAGATGGTTCATGAAGAAAAGTTTTTCTGTGATTCAATATGTTTAGGAAATGATACATATTATAAACCCTTGGATAATCAGGAATAACATTAACATATTAAAGGCTGTAAGAAACCTCATATTTATTTAAAATAGAACACCTTTGTTTAACCTGCCATTTTCTAAGCTTATCAATTTCTGATGGAGCTAGTACCTACAGACCCTAACGGATATCATGGCCTAGAGAAACACGAGCTAGTCCTACATTTCCATCCCTTCTCTTTATGATTTTATCAAAATCCCTTCTTGATTGTTCATGAAGCCTTTAAGTTCAGTATAGAATCCTGAATAGAATTCAGAGAGATGATTCCTTAATACAAAGTCTTTTGTGGGAAACATGATTAACTGCTGAAAAACTGTAAATCACTAGTAATTTGCAGGTATCTTTCTCCTAGGAAATAAATTTGGATTTTGGCTCACCAACTGCATATTATTAGTTATTTTTAAATTATTTATTTATTATTTATTATTTTTTATTATTGTCTAGCTCTTACTAAATCATAAGCTCCAGTGAGGGCAGGGACTAAGTTTTATTTCATTCACTATCATAAAGACAGTATAATTCTTGGGCTATTAAGAGCTACTGAACAGATATTTGTTCAATAAAGATTATCAATGATTAAACAATAGAAAAGTGACTTAAAAACTCAACATATTCTCAAAACTAATGTCTGACATCAAAAATCCAGGATAATGGTTTCCTTGGAATGAGGGTAAGAAATAGTGACTGGAAGAGAGCAAATGAGTCCTTCTGGGGTTCTCACAATGTTTGTTCCTGGTCTTTGTGATGGTTACATGAGTGTGCTCAGTGTTAGAAAATTCATCAACCTATGTTTCTCCCAAAGTTTATTGCACTCCAGTAATACTAGGGAAATATGTGTGATTTAGAAGTGATCTATATTTTCATGCATTTCATCAATCCCTTATGTCAGAGCTCACAGATACAAGGAGATCAATAATTTGCCACCAAATATTGATGGACAGCAGGGTAGGGCATGGTTAAAATCTCATGCTGGTGAACCTTCCTTAGATGGATCTTGCCTAGGCCTGGGCCTTTCTATGCTGTTTTGGAGCAATTTTAAGATTGTGGTTCTGTGAATGCTGGGGCTACGGTAGAGAAGGGAAGTTACCTATTTTGTGATTAGAATTGAACTCTGTAGTTTACTTACATCACCTAGTTCAGTCCATCCAATAATTCTAATTTGGATATTATTATCACCATTTTACAGCTGGAGATGCTGAGGCCCAACAGGCTAACCTAACTGGTCCAAAGTTGTAGGGCAAGCACAAGATTCAGATTCTCTAGTCTTGAAGATCCAGGTTTTTCTAAATACTGGGCTGCCATGGAACCAGTTCTTCTGTTATTTGGTATAAGTTTAGAAGAAGAGTTGGTTGGATAAAATACAGCTTGTTCACATTTGGCTCAACCAGAAAGTGGAGTAACAACAATAAAAGAAACAATTAAATTGCTTTTTAAATGTATTTTGATAAGGCCTTACAAAGGCAAAAGTTTTCATCAGGTATATTCCAGAAACAGCTTTATTTCAATTGTGTATTTTCTACTTTAGGAGGGATCAGAAACCAGAATCTTGGAGACAGTTTTCTCTTTTACTTTAAACAAACAAACAAAAAAAAATTGCCTCTCAGATGCTGGATAAAATCATGAAAAGTGGGAGAAATCGGTCAACTCCAAAAGGTTCATTTAGTTGCTGACAATATTTCTCATATTTGCAATGAACTATGTAGAAAGAGACACTTGATTAGCATGTGCCATTAATCATGTAGGTAAAAGAAAGGGGGAGCCTTTCATTTTCAATGAGTAGAAACACTGGGCAAATGAAGGCAAAAATCAATGGATGACGAGTATTTTACTTATAGAATAAAGTCTGATTTAGAAAAAATACTGTGATTCCAGCAGCATTCATTTATGATTATTGAAGTCATTTATTCTTCATGGCACACGAATATATCATTTGTCGAAACGTACTGGCTTTTTAAAATTTATCTTTTACTATTTATTTTCACTCTTCAAAGAGAACATGAAGCTTTCTGATCTAAAAGCATATTCAATGAAAACTGTGGATTCTGCTTTCCTGAATGACTCTTCAAAGGTAATTTACCTGCCACCGAAGGTCAGGACAAATCGTCATAGTCTTTGTGTGAAAGTTGCAAAACTTGATTACTTAAAAGTAAAAGAAAATTAATACTACTCAAAATTCTAGGTTAGCTTTTGATTAGAGGGAATTAGAATATAAAATGAACAAGTGGAGATAGGTCAGGTAGTTCTTGAAAAAATGTTATCGGATACTCATCACAAAAGGAGGTTTGATCTTTGTCTCAGTCAGGATTCAGTCAGGAGATAGAGATAACACAGTAAATTGAATAGAGTTAATTTAATACAGAGAATTATTAAATAACAACAGGAAATTACTAAGAAATAAAGAGAATGCTAAAGAATTCCAGAATGGGGGATTTAGAAGCAGCCACTACTTCTAGGGATAAGATGGAGTACCTAAAGAAGTACCTAAAGAAGGGAGGGCTGGGTTAAGCATCTGCTTTCCACTCAGGTCATGATCCCAAAGTCTTGGGATCCAGTCCTGCATCAGGAACCCTGCTGAGCAGGAAGCCTGCTTCTCCCTCTGCCTGCCGTTCCCCCTGCTTGTGCTCTCTCTCTGTCAAATAAATGAATAAAATCTTAAAAAAAAAAAAAAAAAAAAGAAGTACCTAAAGAAGAAACACATTTAGAAGATGTTCCCCACCACCTACCAAGGCTGAGGTTCAGACTTTGTTGGAACGGTAGCTTTAATGCACCAAATTGCCGAGAAATTTTTTGAGATGCTGCCAGATAGGGCTGGGAGGGAGGAAACATCCATGTACAGTGTTGGTGTGAACCACTGAAAAGCTGCTTTTAAGGGCACCACTAAAACTCTCTGAGAAACTACCCTCTTGGGGAACCACTGAAATTCATTTGCAGGTGAGTGTAAATGAGTGTCCTGCGTATCAGTCAAGTACTGCAAGAGCAGGAAGAGAAAAACACACTAGAACCAAGAAAAGAAGCCACTCCCTCCCGTAGTGTCCCTCCAGTGCCATAGACAACAAAGCTTAATCTTGTTCCGGCTGCAAAGAAGAAATGTTTCTAGGGTCCAACTCCAGTATCAGAATAGCAGGGCAACAAAGGGTGGATTTGTTGCTGAGAGGAAATAATATGTCAGTTAATATGTTGCAAATGCCTTCTCCCATTAAATGGATTTTCTTTATATTCTTTAAATACTGTACTTTAACAAGCAGAGATTCATAATTTTATTATAGTCGATTTTTTCAATATTTCCCTTTGTGTTCTTCATGCCTTTTTGTGTGTTGTTTAGTAAATCCTGTTATAGTCAAACTTGAACAAAATTATTCTATATTGTATTCTAAAAGTTTAAAAAAATACTTTTTTATGTTTGTCTGATTAAGCTGAGATTGTTTTGCAAATAATATTAGGAATATGTTTTATTTTTTCTTCCATATAAATAAGTTATTAATTTATAAAATTTTATAACAAATTTGTTATTAATACCATATGATTTCACTTATATATGGAATTTTAAAAATGAAACAAAACAGAAACAGACTCATTGATAATAGGGAACAATCTGGTGGTTGCCAGAGGGTGGGAGGTAGGAAAAGAGGTGAAATATGGTAAGGAGATTAAAAGGTACAAAATTCCAGTTATAAAATAAATAAGACACAGGGATGCAATGTACAGCATAGAGAATATGGTTAATAATATTCAAACAATTTTGTATGGTGATAGATGGTAGCTAGATTTATTGTGGTGATTGCTTTGTTATGTGTATAAATGTTGAATTGCTATATTGTACACCTGAAACTAATACAGTATGTCAACTACACTTCAATTAAAAAAAAAAAATTGTTCCAACATTATTTTTTGAATCTTTTAAAATTTTCTCACTGATTTTCATTACTGGCCACCTCAGGTTTCCATGTTGGAGTCTGTTTCTGTTTCTCTGTTCCTTTGATCGATTCTGTGCCAGTACTATTTTAATTAATATTAAAAATCTTACCCGATCATTCTTCATCACTGTCTTGAATTTTCTTAGCTCTTCTCTACTCCATAAATCTAGAATAACCTTGTCAAGTTCTTTGAAATATACTAGTGGAAGTTTGTGTTGCAATTTTATCAAATCTATAGATCAATTTGAGAAAAATTGACAATTTTACTATATTGGGTTTGCCTACTGCAAAACAGTATTTTTTAAATGTATCAGTAAAGTTATATAAATTTTTTTAATTTTTTAAATTATGTTATGTTAATCACCATACATTACATCATTAGTTTTAGATGTAGTGTTCCATGATTCATTGTTTGCATATAACACCCTGTGCTCCATGCAGAACATGCCCTCCTTAATACCCATCACCAGGTTAACCCATCCCCCCACCTCCCTCCCCTCTAGAACCCTCAGTTTGTTTTTCAGAGTCCATAGTCTCTCATGGTTCATCTCTCCCTCCAATTCCCCCCCTTCATTCTTCCCCTCCTGCTATCTTCTTCTTTTTTTTTTTTTTTAACATATAATGTATTATTTGCTATGGTGAGAGCTGTGAATTGTGTAAGACCATTGAATCACAGACCTGTACCTCTGAAACAAATAATACATAATAATTTTTTTTAACTAAAGATCTCACATATCTTTTATTATGTTTATTTTTACAATCTTTCATTTTTGTTATGCTATTGTAAATGGCATTTTGAGTTTCATTTTCTGGTTTTTGGCAATAGAAATGGCAATTGATTTTTGTATTGATTTTGTATTTAACAAACTTCCTAAACTCGTTATAATTCAAATATTTTACCTGTAGATTCATTTGGGTTTACTATAATGACAAGCACATTATTTGCAAATAACAGTTTTGCTTCTTCCTTTCCAAGCACTGTAGATTTGTATGTCTTTTTCTTTTCTTATTGTGCAGGCTAATACCTCCAGTAAAATGTTGAATATAGTTAAGTAGACATGGGCATCTTTTTTTTAATTATTTTAAAAAAATGATTTTAAGTTTTCAACATTACGTATATTAGTTTTACAATCCTTTTTGTGGAGACTTTTTTAGTAGATTAAGCAAGTTTTATTTATTTGCTTGCATTGGAGGCCTTGCTTCTTCATTTCTTTTATGTTTCACTTTTTTAAACATATGAAGCATAGATATTTTATACTTTGCATAATATTTCCAAAATCTGCAGTACTTATTTTTCTGATTCTTCAGCTTATGGTTTTTGTTGACTCTCTCTCAGGTGCCTCATTTCTCCAGGTTTTATAACAATTTTTTTCATTATTATTTTAAGTTTCATGTAATGTTACCTGAAGTAACATTTTTCTGCCTCAGGTTTGAGTGTGATTTTCCAGAGAGGAGGAGTGAATGCTTCTAGTAAGCCATGGGAGAATTACAACCTAAATTTCAATTTGAGTTTTTTAGGTAATGAAATGAATCTATTGAAACACCCCCCAGCTCCTAAGCCACACTTACAGACAAAACTCACAGGTGTCTGCATTTGGCCCTAACTTTTTGTTTTTCTAGATCACAGTGTCCTACATTCTTGGAAAGTAGATCCCAACTACACAACATATTCTTCTCTAGACTGACCACAGTCCACAGCCCACATCCTGGATAAGCCCTGGACAGAGCCCCGCGAAAAACCTGCCAGTATTGAATGTCAGTCACATACTTGGGTATCTTAGTGACTCTCAGGGGGAGAATTTTCTTTCTGAACCACCAGATCCAAAGCCAAGAGAGATGAGTATGCCTCAAATGTATCCCTGAGTAGCATTTTTTTTTTCTACTTCACCCTTAAAGTGTCCTAGCTTTATAAAGGGGATTCCGATAATTTCCTACCCTGCTTGGATAAACTGACCATAAACCTCCAAAAGTCAACTTCAGGACCCGTAGGGATTGGCCTATGTCTTTAAGGCCAAATGGGGTTTTGGGTTTGATTTTCTCTTACAGATTCGTATTTATTTGTATTTTTGCATTTATTATTTTCAGCATTGGAGAAAGCCTCTTTCTTTCTTATAAGCTCAGACACACCTTAAAATTAAATAAGTTATCAGGCAATTTGCTCCCCTGAAGCTCCCCTGACAGTAATGAAGACAAAAAGGAATTGGGCCATAAATAGAATTTGGAATTTCACAGTGTGTAACTAGACACGATGAAGATAGAACTTGGCCAGTGGTCGTCTCTGGTGGCATAACTATGGCGGTGGGCACATATCATTTTTTATTTATTTTTTTTAAAGATTTCATTTATTTATTTGACAGCGAGAGAGGGAACACAAGCAGGGGGAGTGGGAGAGGGGAGAAGCAGGCTTCCTGCTGAGCAGGGAGCCCGATGTGGGGCTCGATCCCAGGACCCTGGAGCTCCCAGGAGGGACTTTGTATTGATAATTAGTTTGTCATGGAAGCAGACATGAAATTCCCCCTCTCAAACAACTAGAGTAAGCAAAGGAAGATGAAAATCTGATATAACATGTAAGTCTCCTGCATAAAATCCTTCAGTTGCTTTGCGTTGCTTATGTCCTCCCTGCCTCACAATCTGCCTCAGACCCTCTCTCCTTCAACCATGATTTCTACATACTTTCCCTTTTCCCGTTATCCTGGCCTTCATTCAATTCCTTGATTGGAACTTGCTTTTTCCCACATCAGGGCTTTTGCACATACACAAGATGTTCCTTGCTGTGATTCTTCTATCCCTTATTAATCTAAAGATCCTCTATTTACCCTTCCGAGCTCAACTGAACATTGCTTCAAGGAGCTCTTCCTTGATTTCTCATCTCAAACCAAAAACAAGCCTAGGTCACTGTTACATGACTTCTTTATTCTCTTTCTTCTTTACAACCATTATTAAAAATATTATAAGGAACTGAGTACTTAAATAATTAATGACTATGTACCTTTTCATAATGTAAGCACCAGAAGGGTAGAGTCTATGTTTGCTTTCTTAATGCATTTTTATGTATTTCTACTGCCTCAGATGGTAAGCAATGAATATTTTTAAATGAATGAATGAATTAAATTATTGTGTAGGAAATGCTGAATTAAAGTTAAATCATTTTTGCCTTTGAAGATCTGTGCACTTTAATATGTAATCAAATATAGTACAAGTCACTGAAAATAAGATAGAAGATATACTACATTTATAGGTAAAATTTACCAAAATTTACTGAGACAAAAAAGAGTACTGATGTTTAAAATATTTTTCATTAGGAACAATACATATATACTTTGAGCATGGCCCACGGATCACTAGTTTTCAAACTTACAATAAACTAATACCATATGTCATAAACAATGGCAGGGATCACATCATAAGTAAGACAAGACAGTAATGAAGACAAAAAGGAATTGGGCCATAAACAGAATTTGGAATTTCACAGTGTGTAACTAGACACGATGAAGATAGAACTTAACCAGTGGCCATAACTATGGGGGTGGGCACATATCATTTTATTTTTTATTTATTTTTTTAAAAGATTTTATTCATTTATTTTGACAGAGAGAGATAGCAAGAGAGCGAATACAAGCAGGGGAGTGGGAGAGGGAGAAGCAGGCTTCCCGGCGAGCAGGGAGCCCGATGCGGGGCTCGATTCCAGGACCCTGGGATCATGACCTGAGCCGTAGGCAGACGCTTAACGACTGAGCCACCCAGGTGCCCCGGGCACATATCATTTTAATTTAATTTTCCAAATTATTTCAGCCTGTATAGTACTATTATTTAAAAAGAAATCATTCGGGGGGGGCAGAGCAAGATGGCGGAGGAGTAGGAGACCTGGATTCCGTCTCCTCTCAGGAATTCAGCTGGATAGGGATCAAACCATTCTGAACACCTACAAACTCAACAGGAGATCGAAGAAAAGAAGAGCAACAACTCTCTCATCAGAAAAGCGACCACTTTCTGGAAGGTAGGATGTGCGGAGAAGTGAATCCGAGGCGATATTCGGGAGGATAGACGGCGGGGGAGGGGCCTCCGTCGGCC
>NW_028026276.1:0-618 GCF_054177405.1 Leptonychotes weddellii
AGAAAACCAAGTGGCATTAACTTTGATTTGAGTATATGCCTGATGAGAGTTACTCCCTCCCTGTTTTAATGAATATGGCATTAAGTGTATGTATCTTGATTTTTTAGTGCAGTGCAACCTATCATTGAGAGGTTTCAAAGCTGTTACTTAAGATGTTGATTATGTAATGTATAGATGTCACAGGTGTGTGGTTTAACCTGTTAAGGCACACTTAGAGAAGGGAACGTGAGTATATTCTTGTCACTTTATTACAAATCGCATTAGGATATATATACACACACACATATATATATAGTAATATATAGGTATATGTACTGTACTATATAGATATACAACTTTACGGTACTATATATGGTATATATAGTAATCCTTGAATAACAACAGGTCATAGATTATTGAAAAATATTATGTCGGGCGCCTGGGTGGCTCAGTTGGTTAAGCGACTGCCTTCGGCTCAGGTCATGATCCGGGAGTCCCTGGATCGAGTCCCACATCGGGCTCCCTGCTCGGCAGGGAGTCTGCTTCTCCCTCTGACCCTCCCCTCTCTCATGTCCTCTCTCTCATTCTCGCTCTCTCAAATGAATAAGTAAATCTTTAAAAAAAAAAAAAAGAAAAATA
>NW_028026277.1:0-618 GCF_054177405.1 Leptonychotes weddellii
GCTCCCCTGCAGAGCCTGGCGCGTGCCTTCCCCGCCCAGAGTGAGGGTCTTGAGCAGCATGCGCCCCTCCGAGATAAACCCCAAAGCCGTGGGAGGGGAGAGGCTTCGGCCGTGTGGTTTCCCACTTCTGAGCGAGAGCCTGGCCCCTGGCCAGCATTTTGTGCTCCCGGAGCCCCTGGCTCCGCCTCTCTCCGTGCACAGGAGGCGGGCAGCCGCTCTGCCTTTGGCCCCGCTGGTCTCTGTGCCCAGCTCCAGAGCTCGCAGGGATCCCCGCTCGGCTTCACTAGGACCACCCCCCCCACCCCCGCCCCGCAGCAAAGACTGTCAGGCCTTCACTTTGATGCCACAGGCCGCTTAGGGAGTGCTGGACGGCCGCGTTCAGAAGCTGCTTGCGGCCTCGAAGCCCCTCCCAGCAGCCACCCACACTTGACCTGTGCAGCTGCCCGAGGCTCTCAGACCTCCACCTTCAGGGCTTTGCTGAGGCTCGCCCCGGTGCCACCTCCCGCCCCGCCACGGGGTACTTACAGAGCCATCCAGCCTCGGATCTGCGCAGACGCGAGCGGCTCTAACGAGGCCCTGCTCTGCTCGGCATCCCCGTGGTTTCTGTGCCTGCTCAGG
>NW_028026278.1:0-618 GCF_054177405.1 Leptonychotes weddellii
CTGGACTCCCGGGATAGAGTCCCACATCGGGCTCCCTGCTCAGCAGGGAGTCTGCTTCTCCCTCTGACCCTCTCCCCTCTCATGTGCTCAATCTCTTTCTCTCATTCTCTCTCTCAAATAAATAAATAAAATCTTTAAAATATATATATATATTTCAAAGAATAAAATGCATGATTTTGATGACAAATAAATGTAGTGAAAAAGAAGAGTAACTATTTGGCAGTCTAAAAATTTACAAAGATATCAAATGAAAATTGAATTTGCCCTTGGGGGTTATTTTGTGAAACAAAGAGATCACCTTAGGTGCAGACATTAAATTGGAAAGTTTGAAGTGACTATTGGATATCCAATAAAAATGACATAAAAGAGGTGAATTTTAGTAATTGAAGTGCATTTTATACAGCTTAATGAAAATTAGGAGAAAGACCCATATGAAACTGGAGTAATTCTGGAGTAACTTTCAGGTGATTTCACTCAGTGAGAAAAAAAATGTATTAAGATACACAGAGTACCCTACCTTTTCTGTAAGAAAGAAGGAAAATAAGCAAATAGATGTATATCTTCTTATCATTACAAAAAGTAACATTAGGACAAATCATAAAATGATGAAGTTTATAC
>NW_028026279.1:0-618 GCF_054177405.1 Leptonychotes weddellii
TCAGGACCCTGAGATCATGACCCTAGCTGAAACCAAGAGTGGGACGCTCAACTGACTGAGCCACCCAGGAGTCCCCAGATCTAATTTTTTTTTAAAGATTTTATTTATTTAGAGAGAAAAAGAGAGAGCGTGAGCAGGAGAAGGGGCAGAGGAGAGAGAATCAATCTTAAGCAGACTCCACGCTGAGCGCAGAGCCCCAGGCGGGGCCTGATCCTACAACCCTGAGATCATGACCTGAGCAGAAATCAAGAGTCCTTGGATTAACCGACTGAACCACCCAGGTGCCCCCATCTACTTTTTTTTTTAAGATCTCTTTTAAGATCTGCTCTGTTAGAAAGATTTGAATATACAATATTGTATAGTAAACTATATTTTAAAGTCTACATTTATGCATTTATTTATCTATTTATCTATTTATCTATTTATTTATAAATAGGCTCCACACCCAGCATGGAGCCCAACATAAGACTTGAACTCATGACCCTGAGATGAAGACCTGCGCTGAGGTCAAGAGTTGGATGCTTAATCGACTGAGCCACCCAAGCACCCCTTAAGTCTACTTTTAAGATCTACTCTTTTAGCAACATTCAAATATATGCTGAGGTAAACTATAGGCAT
>NW_028026280.1:0-618 GCF_054177405.1 Leptonychotes weddellii
TTAAAAAAAAGAAATGAAAAGACAATTCATGACAATTTAGATTGGCAAAAATAGCACATATTTGAAATTAGGACTGACCTGGAAAATTGCTTAGATATATGCTTTCCGCACCTTTTGAAATCACAGAAAGGAAACAGATTGCTTATTCTTTTTGCCCATGTATAATCCTCCAAAATGGTTAGAAAAGTTACAGATAAAAAGTTATTCTATGTTGGTGGATGATGAAATGGGTTTGGCTGGGTTATAGAAAATCAAAAATTCTAAGGAAAAATTTAATAAAGTTTTGTAGTTTTGACAAAGCAATTTAATTTTTAACACAGTGTCAAAAGTTTGATATTTGCTATAGAATCATTATTAATCTTAACACTTAGGGGGAAAGTTTGATGTTTATTCTAAACACCCCAGGGATCAATAGGAATGCCTACTACATTGCCAACAAATATGTCCTTTGTAATTGTTTCTTCCCTATGGAGTCCAACCATAGGGATGATAAACCCCAATGGGAAATTTTGCTTCAAATCATCTCCTTCAGATCCAAATAGCTCCAAATAAAACTTTCCTTCAATAATAGAGCACTGAGCGTCAGTAGATTACTTTTTTTGCTGTGCTTAGTTGGTC
>NW_028026281.1:0-618 GCF_054177405.1 Leptonychotes weddellii
TTTTTTTTTGTTGATTCTCTTATCTTTGTTTTTCAAGTCATTAATTTTTGTCTTTAGTATTCTTTCTTTCAACTTCCTTTGGATTTAATGTGTTTTTCTTTTTTATACTTAAGTTGAAAGATTAGTCCATTAATTTTAGCCTCTAAGCACAGTAAAGCTTTAGATCCACATCACAGGATTTAATTGGAGACATTTTCATTAATGTTCAGTTCCAAGTGTTTTCTAATTTTATTTTCTTCTTTGATCCATTAGTATACAGAAGCATATCTATTTTTAAAAAATGTCATAAAATTGATTTCTTGCTTAATTGCATTAAGATCCAAAATTGTGTTCTCTGTTCTTTGATTTTTGTTGAAACTTACTTTATGGCCTTTAACATAACTCATTTCTAATGTTCTATTTGTTCTTGCAGATCATGTGCACTCTCCAATTTATGCTTGCTATTTTTTCTGTATTTTAATCAAATAAAACTTGTTAGGGGCTCCTGGGTGGCTCAGTCGTTAAGCGTCTGCCTTCGGCTCAGGTCATGATCCCAGGGTCCTGGGATCGAGCCCCACATCGGGCTCCCTGCTCGGCGGGAAGCCTGCTTCTCCCTCTCCCACTCGCCCTGCTTGTGTT
>NW_028026282.1:0-618 GCF_054177405.1 Leptonychotes weddellii
CAAAATGTACAATGATAGAGAATTACACAAATTATCATGAGTATAACTATACAAGGTAATGCTGTATTGCCATTAAAAATGATGATGTATATTCTGGATGTATATTCTGGATGTGAGGTTGGGTAAACAAATCTTACCATTTGCCCCTCTTTCCTGAGGAAAAGAGGGCCAATGGAAAATCGGTATGCAAAGGGAAATTGAAATACTATCTTTATTACTAACTGGGCAAGCACCAGTGATCCCCGGTGTGGGGCTATCTTCATCAGCTGGCTGGGAGAGCAAGACCTGGAGCTGAAGCCAAAGTAGAGCCTTCTTCTTCCCCTGGATAGAGACCTAAGGACTTGACTATGGGGAGAGCTGGACCCACAGAATTGACTAAGTCCAGTTCCCCAGCCGGCTTCCTGGACTATTGGCCTGTCTCATTTGCCTGATTGCCGTGGAAGGGAGAGGACCAGAGTGCTGGGCCTTGCCCTGGGGGAGTTCACAACATGGAGGCAGGAAGCTAAGGAGCGGTCAAGTGAGCCCACCTCATAAGAGCTGAACTTTTAACACTTTAAACCCTGCGCACTGGCAAAAATGTGGCCCAATGTTGGGCCTCACCATCAGAGCTGTTTCTGG
>NW_028026283.1:0-618 GCF_054177405.1 Leptonychotes weddellii
GGATCGTATGGTAGCTCTATTTTCAACTTTTTGAGGAACCTCCATACTATTTTCCAGAGAGCTCACTGTTCTTCTTACCACCCCAACCCCTAGCTGTACCTGCTTTGCAAAGGGTTGGCAGAGGGCCCGGCTGCAACATTGCCAGAAAGAACTGGGGCCAGGGTTTGGGTCCTGAAAGAAACGAAGAACCAGAGGAAGCAGAGGTGCGTCTGAGATGAAGTTCTCACAGTGACGCTTCTTGGTTGGGGACGGGGGAAGGAGCGCCTAGGACTTTTAAAATGCAGATTCCCAGGCCCTGTCCGGGAAAAGTCTTGAGTCCTTGGTTTGGGGCTGCAACACGGGCATGCGTATTTTGAAAATTCTTCTCTAAGTGATGGTCTATTATTAACCCTCTATGTTTTGAAAAAATTAGAACCTATGGAAAGTTGTAAGATTAGTACAATGAGTACCCGTATACCCTTCATCCAGTTTCACCAAGTATTAATATTTTGCCATCTTGCTTTATCTATCTACCTAAGCACACAACTGACTAAAATCATGTATATATAATTATTATGTTAAATAATAATTATTATTTTGCTGAACCATCTGAAAGTTAGCTGCAGACATCATGATATT
>NW_028026284.1:0-618 GCF_054177405.1 Leptonychotes weddellii
GTTGCCATGTCTACTTTCTGATATTTCTTCAAGATGTCAGCTGTCTCTTCTTGTTTCTATCAGTTACACTAATCTTAGCTTCTTGTCTGCTCCAAAGAGAATTCCGTTGCCCAGACTTGGAAATATCTGTTTTTCACTATAGTCTCTTTTTACTTCAGACTGTATTCTGAATATATAAAGTATTACTGGGATTTGGTTTTTCAGATACATTGATATCTGAAAAAGAACAACCCAGCAGAAAAGGCATACATCTGCCCTTCCTCCTTCCTGCTCAACTCTACACCCCTCATATCATACCACGTATTCACCCTTGTAAATCAGTTTCTTGTGATTTCAGCTAGTGTGAATCAGTCCCTCAGAGCCAGACCACTACTCAGCTTTTTTGCAACTGCAAAACTGTGGACCAAGCCCCAAACCACGAAGGTTTCATTAAGGGTTACATCCTGTGTGACCCAGCCTGAAACATTCAGTGTTTCATATCATAAAAATCACAACATGAGTTTTTGAAAATTACTGAACTCAATTTTTTTCTTTTTTTTAATTTTTATTTTATTATGTTTTGTTAGTCACCATACAATACATCATTAGTTTTTGATGTAGTGATCCACGCTTCATTGT
>NW_028026285.1:0-618 GCF_054177405.1 Leptonychotes weddellii
CAGGTCACGTCATCTCTCTGAGCCTCAGTTTCCTTATCTTTACCAGGAGGACGGCCACCCCCATACCCACAGACACCAATCAAAGTACAGAAAGCACCTGCTGTGAATGGAGGCGTTGCTGGAGGAACAGCAGCTCTTGCTGTGAGCAGGACACCCTTGGCGGGTGCTCCTGGGGCACACTCGCCCACCACCGGATCTGCGGCATTTTGTACCGCATGCTGCCATTTACTTAGAAATCCGTCTGCGCAACCAGGCTGTCTGCACCATATCCCTGCCCCTCGGTGCCCAGCACGGAGCTGGGCACACAGCAGGTGCTCATTCAGGATAAGCAGAGGTGTCCTGCGGGAGTGGCTCCCCACCCCAAGCCTCCCCAGCAGACTCTCTAAGGGTGAGGCTGGGGAATCTGCCTCTTTACTAGCTTCCCAGATGATTCTGAGGCATGCCAAGACTGTGCTCTGCTGGCCTGGAAGGTCCCTGGGGACCCTTCCAGCTGGAAGGAACTGGCCCAGTCTTCCTGGCCCTCCACACCTGCTGACTCCTGGGGCTCCCTGCCTCCCTGAGGCCTGCTACAGCAGTGTTTCCAAAAGAGGCCTCCATTCAATAAAACTAGAAAAAAAA
>NW_028026286.1:0-10666 GCF_054177405.1 Leptonychotes weddellii
AAGGCAGACTCTTAATGACTGAGCCACCCAGGCGCCCCGCGACAATGTTTTTTTAGATATGACACCAAAAGCACAAGCAAAAAAGAAAAAAGAGATAAACTGTACATCATCCAAATGTAGAACTTCTGTGCTTCAAAGGATGCAATCAAGAAAGTGAAAAGAGAACCCACAGAATGGGAGAAAATATTTGCAGATCATGAGGCTGTCGTATCCAGAATATATAAAGAACGCTTACAACTCAGGGGCGCCTGGGTAACTCAGTCAGTTAAGCTCAGGTCACAATCCCAGGGTCCTGGAATCATGCGCTGCATCGGGCTCCCTGCTCAGCAGGGAGCCTGCTTCTCCCTCTGCCCATCCCCCCCATTGGTGCGCGCTCTCTCTCTCAAATAAATAAATAAAATCTTTAAAAGAACTCTTACAACTCAACAACAAAAGGGCAAATAATCCAATTGAAAAATAGGCAAAGGATCTGAACAGTCCTTTTTCCAAAGAAGATATACAAACGGCCAAAAATCACATGAAAAGCTACTTAACATCACTAGCCGTCAGGCAAAGTCAAATCATAAACTACAACACGATAACACTTCCAACCCATTAGGATGGCTATAATAATACACATAGAAAATACGCATTGATGAGGATATGGACACACTGGAACCTCACACACGGCTGGAGGGAATGGAAAATGGTACAGCCTCTTTGGAAAACAGTCTGACAGTTCCCTGTGAAAAAGAAAACCACAAGGGGGCGCCCAGCTGGCTGGCTCAGTCTGTGGAGCACGTAATTCCCGATCTCGATCTCGGGGTTGTGAGTTTGAGCCAAATGTCGGTTGTAGAGATTATTTAAAAAAAAATAAAATCTAGAAAAAAAGAAAAAGAAAAAGAAAAAGAAAACCAGGGGCCCCAAATGATGTCATTAAGGTTAGGCTGAGTCATGAAACCAGGGCTTAATAATGTTTTTTAAACATCCTTAAAAGAGGGGCTCAGTCGTTAAGCATCTGCCTTCGGCTCGGGTTGTGATCCCGGGGTCCTGGGATCAAGCCCCGCATCAGGCTCCCTGCTCCGCGGGAGGCCTGCTTCTCCCTCTCCCACTCCCCCTGCTTGTGTTCCCTCTCTCACTGTGTCTCTCTCTGTCAGATAAATCTTAAGAAAAAAAAAAAATCCTTAAAAAGATTAAACACAAAGTTACCCTATGACCCAGCAATTTCACTACGTAAGCATATACCCAAGAGAAGTAAAAACATATGTACCCACAAAAACTTGCACATGAATGTTCACAGTAGAAACAGACCAAACATCCATCAGTGAATGAATGAATAAAAGGTGGCATATCACACACTGGGACATTACGCGCAAAGGAACGAGGTCCTGACACCTGCTACAGCGTATAGGTAAGTCTTGAAGTCGTTCTGTTAAGTGAAAGAAGCTGGTCTTTCACATGCTCTATGATTCCATTTACAGGAAATGTCCAGAGTTGGCAAATCCACAGAGACAGGAGGTAGACGGCTGGTTGCCAGGGGCTGGGAGCTTCGGGGGAAATCAGGAATGACTCATTTCTTTGGGGGTGTCTTTTTAGGGTGATGAGAGTATTCTAAAACTGATTATGGCATTGGTTACACGACTCTGCAGATACACTAAAAACACTGAATTATACATGTAAATGGGCTAATTATACGGTATGTGGACTATCTCTCCATAAAGCTATTTTTAAGAAAATGTTGAGCTCCTCATTAAACTCTTATCTTTCTCCCTCAGGATAAAGAGCCGATTTCCTAACAGTGGAGAAGCCTCACATTACAGGGCCCTTGGTGACCTCTTCGACCTCACCTCTCCCTGTGCCCCTGACTCCCACACACTCTGTCCAGCCATGGGATTGTGCCCACATGACGCAAAGGCCCCGAGTCCTGTGCTTTACATACACTGCCTCGTCCCATCCTCACAGCAGCCCTGGGAGGTCGGGAACAACACTGCCATTTTGCAGATGAGGAAGCTGAGGTACAGAGCAGCAAAGTGACTCTCCCAGGTCACAGTGTGTCCCCTTCCTCAATCACAGCAGTGGTCACACCATCTTGTAATCACTGCTCGCCCACCCCATCACCAGACTGCCACAGGATGAGGGCTGTGTTTGGGGCATGTCAGCCCTCCCACCCCTCTGCTTCCTTTCTTCTTTTTTTTTTTTTTTTAAAGATTTTATTTATTTATTTGAGAGAGAGAGAGAATGAGAGACAGAGAGCATGAGAGGGAGGAGGGTCAGAGGGAGAAGCAGACTCCCCGCCGAGCAGGGAGCCTGATGCGGGACTGGATCCCGGGACTCCAGGATCATGACCTGAGCCGAAGGCAGTCGCTTAACCAACTGAGCCACCCAGGCGCCCACTGCTTCCTTTCTTCTTAGCTGTGCAACCTAGAACAAGTGACTTAGTCTCTCTGGCTTTCTGTTCCCTCATAAATAGGGACAGTAACTACTTATTTCACAGGGTTATGAGGCTTAAATGAGGTAAAAACATGTCAAGTGCTCAGAACTGAGGTACGTAGCGTGCACTGAACAAACAGCACTAAGGGTTAATACTGTTACTATCATCTGTGTGTTGGCATTGCCCAGCCAAGGCGAGCCCTAGGGTGGGCTCCAGGGCAGGGCCCTCCAGGGTGGGCTGGAAATCAGTGAGTGGGAGTACATTTGGCCTTGAGTCTGGAGAGGCCCAAGGCGGGTCAGGCAGACCCTCCTCCAGGCAGTGCCTGAAGCCATCGCCCCAGCCCGCCCCCTGTCCTGGTCCCGCCCCCCATCCTGGTCCCGCCCCCCGGCCACTACTCACGGGAAGGTGGATGCTGCAAAACAGACAATGGAGATCAAGCCCAGGCCCACGCTGGCCTCGTCCCAGCCGTCCTGGGCACATTCGCCAAACACGTCCCATATCCACTGGCGGGAGCCATTGGGGCAGTCGGAGAAATTGCCGGAGCCCAGTTTCTTCCAGACCATGGCTGCTGCGGGATGCAGGGAGGGTTGTACAGGGAGAAAGAGAAGGGGGCCTTTAGCCTTGGCAGGTCTGGATCCTGTGCCCCGCCCCCAGCTACGCCCATCCCCAGTTTTAATCACGCGGCCGGACCAAGCCTCTGAACTGCAAGGGCACAATCAGCTTCGAGTACACAGACGACCTGTGCAAGGACAGGGCCCAATCTGCGGTCAGGGACAAGTGTGTAGATGCCACTACTCAATGCTGCACTCCTCAATGCTGCGACTTTGGGCAAGTGCCTCAGCCTCCCTGTGCGTCAGTTCCCTCATCTGTAAAAGGGGTGATCACAGCTCCTCCTTCATAGTTGTCCTGTCACATGAGTTCATACAGTGAACCCTCCGCTCACTGTGTTACAACCCTCCAACGTTTACGTTGTTTCTGATCTCCTGTTTTGTAAATTACATCCGGGGAGACCAGGCCCCATTAAGTACATTCTCTCATTGAAGTAGGACTGCCCGCCAACACGGGTCAGAGGAGGCACGTGGAGAATAAGGGCCAGGTGGGTCCAGGGCTTGCACAGGTGGCTGGGATGCAAGCGCGGCACTCAAGCACAATTCTCCAGGAGCAGCGTGTGCGGGATGCCTGCTGGCGAGGAGTCTGGAGCCACCTGCCCATTCTCACCACCCACAAAGCCAGAAAGTGGCTGGTAGCAGGAGCAGGCAGGAAAGTCCCCTCCCGATGCCCGGGCACCCTGCACAGTGATTACAGCGGTCACACACTGCACAGTGTGACAGTCCCAGAGAAGGAAGAGAAAGCGGAGCCAGATGGTGCCATCTCTACCAGGCGAGACTCACCATAGCCCCTGATTACAAAGCTCGTCACCAGTTCTGGGCTAAGCACCTTGCAGGCATCTTACTCATTCTGTCCTATCAACTCCATGAAGGGGAGTTGGGGGGGCTCCTGATACATCCAAGGAACCAGGGAAGTGACTTGCACCCAGCCAGGAAGCGACAGAGGCAGGAGTCAAAGCCAGGACGGGGACTCAAACCCCGGCTCCTGGCCACCCTGCCATGCTGCCTGAGGCGCTTCTGTCCCTGGATGCGGCAGAACCCCCCACCCCACCTGTGGTCTGGCAGACTGCCCAAGCTCTCCAGCAGCCAGAAGGCAGGCTTCCCCTTCCTGTCCCGTGCTCAGAGGCTTTCCTCACCAGACTGAGGCTCTCTCCAGCTACCTTCAGTTTCTCCCTCTCCCTGCTGCTCCCCCTGCTTGTGCGCACTCTCTCTGTCAAATAAATAAAATCTTAAAAAAAAAAAGCAAGTCCTTTTGCTCCCCCCGGTTGCCCTCTTACAGATTCTGTGTGCCTGTCCCTTTCATCACCGTAATACACAGCCACCCTCGTAACTTCCCTGTGAGGTGGGGCAGACTGCCCCCATTTCCCAGGTAAGGCTGGGTCGCCTTGGCCGAGTGAGGAACCTGTCTGAGCCTTGTCTGTAAAATGGGGGTGATGACCCTGGCTCCTTGGGGTTGGCGGTGCAGATGAAATGCACATAAGGAAGGCTCTCTGCCCCGGGCCTGACCGAACCATGCTGGAGGCTGTTGTGAGGATGAGAGTCCAGGAGCTCAACCACCCTGAGGCCACTCTGTCGCCCCCTTTTCACCAGGTTAGGGAGGAAATGAAATGAACACATGCCCAGTGAGGGAATGGGGTGTCTGGAGGATTGTAGCTTGGCTCACAGGGCCCAGAGCATGGGGTGGGTGGTCCCTGATCTTGCACAGGGCATATGCGCAGCCCGGGACACTCTGAGACACGCCTGAATCCCGACCAGAAGGGGCCTTCCTCTGGGGGCCGCTGCACACAGGGCCCATCATCTGGAGGTTCTGACCCAGCTAGGGAGCCAGCCTGGGCCCCAGGCCTGGCTTCTGGGAATGGGCCCACCTCCTGGTCAAACAGCACTTCGAGGATGGATGTCCAGGGTTGCAACAAAGCTTGACTGCATCCATAGGTTTGACAAGGACCACAGCAAGGGTGGGTGCCTTGGAACCACGCAGGGCACATGCCCAGAATTCAGGCTCAGTGTCTCTCTGGACTTCAGGGACTTCGGGTTTAAGAAGCAACCCCAGGGGTGCCTGGCTGGCTCAGTCGGTAAGGCACGCGACTCTTGATCTCAGGGTTGTGAGTTCAAGTCCCATGTTGGGTGTAGAGATTACTTAAAAATAAAATCTTAAAAAAAAAAAAAAAGGCAACCCCAGCTGATTCTGATGCATGTGGCCAGGCTTTGAGAAAGCCTACAATGGAGAAGGCATCTCAGGCCACACCCAAGCTCCTCTACTGGACCCAAGCTGAGTCAGGGAAATGCTTCCCATGGAAGCTTCCCATGGAAGCGGCAGGCCTCCAGGCTTCTGCACGTATAGTCTCTTCCCTTAGGAGTGTGTCCTTCTCCCTCTGGAGGGCCTGGTAAGGAGACAGGGTTCTAACGTGCCATCTCAAAGACGCCTTGCAAAGGCTGGCTGGATGATACCTGTCACCTCTTCCCTTCCCCTTCACATATCTGAAGAATGCTTATCACAGTCCTCAGCTACTCCTGCTCCTCAAGCCCACACCTCTCCCTTCACCCTAGCCGTGACTGACTCTTGGGGCCAGCAACACCAGCTGCACAGTAAAGGTTCAGACAGTGCTGAGGAAGAGAGGAGACAGAGAAAGAGGGAGACAGAGAGGAAAGGGAGGGAAGGAAGGAAGGAAACTAGCTGTGGGCTCAGATGACCTAAGTTTGAGGAGAGAGCACTCTGGAACTGACCTGCTTAATGCCCACAAGTATAGAATTCCAGAGCAAGTGACTGAGCCTCAGAATTCCAATCTGTACAATGGGTAAATACCCACCTCCTAGACCGACTGCAGAATTAAATGACATAATCCAGGCCAAGGGATTAGAATGGTGCCTCGCAGAGATTAAACACTCAGCAGTAATAGCCAGGGATCACTTATTACTCTGCTTTGGTTGTAGTGTGTCCCTCCACCACCCTCCCCCCAGTCCTTGGCGCAAAGCAGCTTTCGGTTAAGTGTTGCATGGACAAGACCCAAGCCAGTCCTCACACTTCCAAACCCAGCCTCCCCATGTACACACTTCAAAACTTGTCCCAGGCCTGAGGAGGGGAGAGGGCAATCTGGGATTCGCAGCAGAACCTCGGTGTATGTGGAAGGGAGGGGAGTCCCCGCTGGTGGCTACCACCAGCTCCAGGCCTCCAGGTCCTTGGCCGCCTGGTGACTAAGGCCAGCGCGGGCCGCCTGTTTGTCGGGGATAATGACAGGGCAGCTGCTGGGGTCAGCGCTCAAACGCCGCGAGGCCCCCTCCCCTGCCTGCCCTGGGGAAAACAAAGCCGTTGGAAACGATGGGGCCCGTCCCCCAGAACCAGAAGGTGAAAAGAGGACCCAGACCCCAAACCCTGGCCAGGCTGGTCCGAGAGACCATGCTCAGGAGGGGGACGTATGTTCCCGAGGGGCCACCTAATCCCGGCCCAGAGCCTCGTCTCCGGCTCTCGCGCCCCAAGGAGGGGACAGAAGCCCCAAGACGGTCCAGGGGCTGGAAGAGGTTGTTGGAAAGATGTGGTAGCGACGCCCAGAGTCCCACCCGCAGCCTTCGGGCTTGCCCCTAGCCTCAAACCCAACTCACCGCTTCAACATCAGCCGCCGGTCCCGGCTTCTGGGTTCTGTCTGCACAGCCTCGGTCAGCTGACCCGAAGCCCCGCCCCGCCCCGCCCCTGTCCCTGAGCCGCGTGGCTCCGCCTCCTGCGCCGCGCACGGAGCTGACAGTCCCTGGGGGCGGTGCGAACGGTGCGAGCGAACCGAGCGTGCGTGGTGGGGCGGCGCGCGGCCTGTCCTGGTTCTCTCGCCGCCTCCCGGCTCCGCCCCCGCGGCGGGGTGGGCGGGACTCGAGGAGCCCCAGGGCGTAGGCGCCGACCTCATGCTAAGCGCCTTGTCTCGCGTGGTCGCCCCTGGCGCTGTGCGCTGCGTCCGTGGTTCCCCGGCGCCTGAGCTTCGCGCCGCTGCTGCCGCCGCCGCCATGTCCCGGCCGCTGTCGCCGCCGCGGGCCGCCTCCGGGGCCCCGGTTTGGCCCGCCACCGTGCTAGGCACCATGGAGATGGGGCGCCGCATGGACGCGCCCGCCAGCGCCGCGGCCGTGCGCGCCTTCCTGGAGCGCGGCCACACGGAGCTGGACACGGCCTTCATGTACAGCGACGGCCAGTCCGAGAGCATCCTGGGCGGCCTGGGCCTCGGGCTGGGCGGCGGCGACTGCAGAGGTAACCTCTACCTACCTTCCTGTGCACCGGGCGGCGCCCACCCGGCCCCAGCCGTGGCCCGGCCCGCGGTCAGGACCGACGGCTTCAGCCCCTCCCGGGAGCTGACCGCCCCTTGGACCACCCCCCTGCTCCTCAGGCCCCGTGCACGTGTCGTCCCGGACAGCCGGACAGTGCTTTGTTCTGATCTCCTTCCCCTCCCGAGCTTCTGTCAACTCTGGGAGTTGCAACTCAGGAACCTTCTCCCCCCCCACCCCACCCCCCAGTCTTACCCGGAGCCTGGTCTAGTCCTTCGCTTCCTCCCACCTTGCTTTCTTGGGGCACCTCTCTGTGGCAGTGGTCTCCAGAGCTATGCAGTACCCCCTCGAACCTTGCCAGGTGCCCCAAACCGCCCCCTTCCCCATTGCCCTCACTGCCCGTGGCTCCCCGAGCACCCTCTTCTCATCCTGGGCTTTTATCAGTGCCTAGCCTTTGCTCAGTTCAGTTGGCAGTACCCTGGCTCCCAGAGAGAGCTGCAACTAGGTCACAAACCAAGCTGGGGGATCAGGGGTGGTACCTGCAGAGTGGGGAGGTTTGTTACGGGGCTATAGGAGGGAAAGTGGTTCCAACCCACCGGCAGGGAGCTTAGAGTCTAATGGGGAAGGTTGAAGCCCAGAAGAGGAAGCACTTTGGGGGGATTAAGCGGTCAGGGAAAGGCACTAGAGAAGGTTCAGAGAACACTGGAGCTGGGCCTTAAAGGATCAATAGTAGTTTGCTGGGAAGAGAATGGGAGAAAGGGGCATCAAAGGCTGAGGGCAGAGCTGTGCAGACCAGGTTTGGAAATGTAGTGTCTGGTATGTGGAGGGACGGCCAGTAGACAGGTGCGGCTTGGGTGGAGGATGTAGGTTCGTGGGAAGGGCTGTCCCTCATCAGCCTGATGCCATTGGAAATGCCTAGGAGGGTGCCTGGATCGTGGTGGCTATATAGGAAAATGAGGTTTAGAGCTGCCCGCCAGGAAAGAATTCTTGAGATTCTTGAGACTTCTTCGGTGTAAGAAGATGGTTTTATCGAAGTATGGGTACAGGACCGGTGAGCAGAAAGAACAGCACTGGGGTTGTGATGGGTGACTGATTATATTTTTTCAAGTTGGGAGGGCGTTAGGGACAGCACAGTCCTCCAAGATATTTTGGAAACAAGGTTTCCAGGACTTTGAGGGGGCTAGCTATTGTTAGGAAAAGGTCATGGGGCACCTGGGTGTCGCAGTTGGTTAAGTCGGTTGGTTTCTTGAGGTCGTGACCTCAGGGTCGTGGGATTGAGCTCCATGTTGGGCTCCTTGCTCAGTGCGGAGTCTGCTTAAGATTCTCTTTCTTGCCTCTGCTCCTGCCCCTAAAATAAATAAATCTTAAAAAAAAAAAAAGAAAAGTTCATTTATTACTGTTTAGTAAAGACTCAGTCATGAGACCCTTCAGATGTGTATCAGTGGGACATACGCTTGGAGGATGATTACCAACATGTATCTTGCGGGGGTAGAGATAAAGGAAGTTTCCAAAGGAATTTTTATATGTTAAAGTAGACTTACAGGATCCTGGGGAAAGGAGGGGAGGAGTGGTCAGGCTAAGATTACCTCTTGCCCTTAGCAAAGTATTAACAGCGAAGCAGCTGAGTTCCTAGAGGAATGTCCCCCTGCCTGTTTCAAGGACATGTCAGGAAATTTAATTTTTTCTTTTGTTTCCCACATCCGTGGGGCCCAGTAAATGTTCACTGTTATTTTTACTACCATACTCTGCTGCTTTTCTGCCCTTCCCAGCTCTTGTGCGGGAGCCCCCCTGGGTCCTCCTTTGATTCAGAGCTTGGTAGATCTGGAGGAAGCTGCCTCTCAGGCCCACGCTCTCTAGTTAACCCTGCTGCCCCCTCCTTAATAATGGAGATTTTGTTTCTGAATTGGTTCTTCTCCAGCCCTTCCCTGCTTCCTTCGTTGAGTCCAGGCACTCACTGAGCCAAAGTCCACAGGTTGGACTTGAGGCAAAATCCACACCAAGAGTGCAGAGGATTTGAGAATTGTGGTGACATGGAGAAAATGTGCACAAGAAGCTGTGGGACTGGTTCTCTCCCACATCCCGAGCGGTCATGTGCCTCCCCTCTGACCTGCTGAGTTGCCTTTGCCGGGTGTGAAAAGTACAAAATCCAGACAGCTGGTGTACTTGATGGCCCTTCGGGGCTGCTTTGGCAGAACACTGTTTCATTCTCATGGGAATTGTGTCTCCCCAGTGGGGGTGTGGGTGTGCGAGCTTCTCTGAGTCTGAAGGGGCGGGGGGTCGATAACCAGCTTCTGCTCCTTTTGCCTTGTATCTGCCTCTCAGATTGATCTCTGCCCGCGGTGCCTGGTTGGTCCGCGGTATCTCTGCAGAATTCTCGCCTCAGCCTCTTGCCTTCCTGTTTCCAGGCCTGCCCCCTTGAGTGCCCTCCCGACCACAGACACAGTGAATGTAGCTGACTTTGGTTGATGGGATTTGCGATTAGGTCTGTCACCCTTCTCTTGGCTCCCTGTCCCACTGCTCCCTACCTGGAGTCAATGCTCTTATAACTCCGAATTGCAGGAATGGGCCTCCACGTACTATGTGTGTTCCTTTGTGACTCCATCTTCCCAGGCTCTGGAATATGCTTCCCATCCTTCCCTGTTGGCTGGGACTCATTCTTAGAGACTCAGCTCCTGGGTCATCCCCATGGGAAGCCCTCCCTAGAATTCCCAGGATGGCCACACTCCTCTACTCGGGGCTCCTTTAGCACTAGGGGCTTTTCTCTATTGCACTTACCTTATCGAAACATCACCTTTAGGCTGTGAGCTCCTTGAGGGGAGGGAGCAAGTGTGCCTCCAGGCAGGGCCTATCATGCTGACTAATACTAGTGATTATAACAAACGTGAACATTGAGAACTTGCATATTTAGTGCTCATGATCTCGCTAGGAGGACAGTTCCGTTGTTATACCCCCATTTTACAGATTAGAGAATGGAGGCTCAGAGAACTGAAATAATTTAGACAGGGTCACGTAATAAGCCTTGTAACCATTGCATACCCCCCTCAAAGTGAAAATCGCTACCAAGGCCAATCCTTGGGAAGGGAAGTCGCTGAAGCCTGACAGTGTCCGGGCCCAGCTGGAGACATCCCTGAAACGGCTGCAGTGCCCCCGGGTGGACCTCTTCTACCTACATGTCCCTGACCACGACACCCCCGTGGAGGAGACGCTGCATGCCTGCCACCAGCTGCACCAGGAGGTGAGGCGGGCCCCCGAGCTCCAGGAGAGTGGAGGCACCAGGGTCGTCCCAGAGCAGAGCCGGGGAAGACCCCACTCCCAGGGTCCCCACCCCCGTCTCCCCTTTGCAGTGTGCTGGGCCGCGGTGGGTTCTGACCAAGGCCTCTCCCCTGCAGGGCAAGTTCGTGGAGCTTGG
>NW_028026287.1:0-618 GCF_054177405.1 Leptonychotes weddellii
GCTGCTCCTGGCAGGACGTGTCCTTGGAGGCGAGGAAGTGCTGGGGAGCCGCCCCTTCCAGCAGCTCAGTCTGAGGCTCTGAGGGTGGGGCAGCCCCGGGGGGCCCCAACACGCGGGCTCCCAGGAGGGACCGCTTCCCAAGGCGCCGGGACAGCACGCTGGCCATGCTGCTGCCTTTCCTGGTGAGGCAAAGGGGACAGAGAGTCCTTTATCCATTATCTGGAGGAATCAGGAAGCTTTTACTACAAGGCCCTGCGTGCAGCAGGAGTCTGTAAGTACCCATTAAAGTAGATGAAACAATTTTAAATTAACTTCTACAATTCCTTTTCTTCTTACACAAGTAACAGCCATTCCTAGTAGGACATTTACAAAATACTGGTAAGCACAAAGAAAAATCAATCACTCAAGATGCTGCCTCCCAGAGATACCCAATCTTCCTACAGAACATTCCATGCTTTCTTCAATATGTATGTACTTACATACTTCTATTTATACAAAAATGTGATCATGGTTAGGTAAACTGAATTTTTTTTTTGTAGTTTTTAATTTTATTATGTTATGTTAGTCACCATACAATATATCATTAGTTTTTGATGTAGTGATCCACGATCCATTGTT
>NW_028026288.1:0-618 GCF_054177405.1 Leptonychotes weddellii
CATCTTCTTTATCCATTCATCTGTCGATGGACATCTTGGCTCTTTCCGCAGTTTGGCTATTGTGGACATTAAGCATGTGACTTTTGATCTTGAGTTTGTGAGTTCAAGCCTCATGTTGTGCATAGAACTTCCTCAAAAAATTTTTTTAAATAAAATGAAAAAGAAAGATATCTGTGAAGTTAATTATTTTCAGTGCTCCCTAGGCCTCCCTGCTATGGTATTGCATCTGCATTCCCATTTATTTGGCTTTTAGAAAAGGATACACCAGGGTGCATAAGACAGTTCAATTTTAGCATAGGGCAAAATAATTGAAAAAAAAAGTAGAGAGCTGACACAAAAGTTGAACTCTTTATGTAAAAAATTGCATCAATAATTTATGTAAGAAATAAGAAACTCATTTCTAATCCAATATCTGGTATTAAACTAATAGGTGAAATTAAATAATTAACCATTTACTTTCTTCAATTTCCTTATCCTGAAAAGTCCTTAAATTACATACTTTTAAAGTGCTTATATTAAGCAAATCTATTACCATTTCTATGAATAAAAAGTAGAAAATATATTCTATTTATTTTTGCCAGATTTTGATGCTTGGAGGCCAGATTGTCATAATTTTTT
>NW_028026289.1:0-618 GCF_054177405.1 Leptonychotes weddellii
GACAAAGGGCAGAGGGAGAGGGAGACGGAGAGAATCTCCAGCAGACTCCCCACTGAGTGAGCAGCCCGATGCAGGGCTCAATCCCAGGACCCTGAGATCATGACCTGAGCCAAAATCAAGAGTTGGGATGCTTAAGTGACTGAGCCACCCAGGCACCCCAAGAAACATACTCAACTATAGAGAACAAACTGATGGTTACTAGAGGGGAGGTGGGTGGGGGGATGTGTGAAATAGCTGAAGGGGATTAACATGATGAGCACTGAGTAATGTATAGAATTACTGAATCACTATATTTCACACCTGAAACTAATGTAATGCTGTATGTTAACTATACTGGAATTAAATTTTAAAAAAAGGAAAAGGCACAGGTAATTTTGCAGAATGGGCTGAACTGAAAGCAGCGCATACAGTAATACAAAAAGAACTAAATCTTGCTCTAGAACAAAGTCCTAACTAGTATAAAATGCTACATTAAAAAAGTGTGGGTATCACAAATTCTTAGTCCAGAGCCAATGGCCCAAGGGTATAGCTGATAAATGTTTAATGAATGAACAGGTAAAGACTACTGTAGGTGAGGAACACAACTGTGAAAGGTCTGTGGAATTTTATTTTATTATT
>NW_028026290.1:0-618 GCF_054177405.1 Leptonychotes weddellii
GCCCTGAACGTGTTGCTGACTGATCAACGCATATAATAGAAGGTAGAGCGTGATTCCAGTTGTATTTTAAAAGAACGACATACGCATACTGTGTTGTCCAAACACACCCACACACACAGAACAGGGTCTGCGATGTTCCCCGTCAAACTTCATAGTCACCACCTCCCCAGAAGCGGGATTTCGGTGAGCACACCAAGGGGGCCTTAACATTTTTTAACTTCAGACACTTTTATTCTTTAAAATGTCTTTGATAAAGAGTACGTACTGCCTTTCTGGTTTAAAAAGCTGAACTGCCTGTGGCCAAAGTTTTTTAGGTTTGTGGGTTTTTGTTCTTGCTTTTTGAGTAAAACCCAGTGGGAGCCAGGATGTGGTGAGAGCATTTCGCACTTGCCAGGGGGTGCGCTGCACACACTGGATGAAGGGCACACTGGCCGCAGCTTAGTGACAAAACCCTGAGACGCTGCACACACCCAACCAGCAGTTCTACCAAACACTGCCATTGACTGAGAAGTGGGCAGGCGTATACAGCGCTGTGCAGATGTCTGCGCGTCCCGCAGACCCTCCTCTGCGGAGCATTTTGCATATCATCTGCATGTATATCCCTATGCATATCGTTTA
>NW_028026291.1:0-618 GCF_054177405.1 Leptonychotes weddellii
TATCAGAAAAGCCTAAGAGAGGCTACTTTGTTTTTTGTTTTTTAAAAGATTTTATTTATTTATCTGAGAGAGAGAGAGATAGCAAGAGAGAGCACAAGCGGCAGGGGGTGGGGGGGCGGTGTGATGGGGAGCAGGAGAGGGAGAAACAGACTCCCTGTTGAGCAGGGAGCCCCATGGGGGACTCGATTCCAGGACCCCTGGATCATGACCTGAGCCTAATACAGATGCTTAACTGACTGAGCCACCCAGGAGCCCCAGGGCTACTTTCGGGGTCTAGGAATGCTCAAAAATTTTTCTGCATGGATGAATGGTAATGGCTTCTTCCCTTGATGGCATTCCAGCTTACCAAATATTTCAAAGGAACACTCTACTTTCAGATATCAGGGGAAACCTGTATGTGAAATTGTGAGCCTCCCTATGGAGAAAGTATACATGACAATGAAGATAACAATAGAGGAAAGCAGAGCAGAGAAATGGAGAGGGACTGAGTCCTCATTTTAATTTGGGAGCCAGCCACACCTGGAGATTTTTCATTTTCATGAGTCAGTAAATTCCCTTTTTGGCCTTAAACCAATGGGAGTTAGAGTTTCTGGCACTTCACTTGAAATAATTCTAATT
>NW_028026292.1:0-618 GCF_054177405.1 Leptonychotes weddellii
ACCCACCAGGCAGGTGCTCTGTGCCAAGCCTGTGCACACCATCCTGCTCAGCAAGCGGTCCCTGTGACGCAGGGGCTTTATTGGGGGGGAAAATTAATGCACATACTAGCTCATATTTATTCAGTGCTTATTAGATGCCAACTGTGTTTTAAGCCTAGTGAACAAGTCTAGGAGAGAGAGGATTTTGCCCTCATGTAGCTTGCTTTTAATAGTTCTGCACATGAGAACTTCCTCTCCTTCTTTTTTTTTTCCAGGTATAATTTACACACGTTAAAATCACCTTTGTTTTTAGTGTAAAGTTCTATGAATTTTGGCATGACTGTGTCTGAACCATCATCGCAATCAAAATATAGAATATGTTCATCACCTCCTGAATTTTCCTTTGCTCTTTAGTGACCAGCCCCTCCCCCAGCCCCAGCCACTGACAGTCACCAATCTTCCATCGCTGTCCCTAATAGTTTTGACTTTCACAAAACGGAATCTTTCAGTATGTAGCCTTTTGAATCTGGCTTCTTTACTTACCATGATGCTTTTTTTTTAAATTTTTTTATTGTTATGTTAATCCCCATACATTACATCATTAGTTTTAGATGTAGTGTTCCATGATTCATTGTTTGT
>NW_028026293.1:0-618 GCF_054177405.1 Leptonychotes weddellii
ACCACCTGACACGTGTACAGTGAATGCCTTCTTTGTGCTTGTCATCGCAAGGCCGGCACCCAGTGTGCGATCAAGAGACCCTACCCTGGCCTGGGGGCCCCATGGCCCAGCCAGTGAGGAGGCCAGGACGGAGGGCTGGTCAGGGTCCTGAGATGAAGCACAAGGCCCCAGATACCACAGGCCTCCTCCTTCCGTGCCCAGGTGGATTCACGAAGCCTGAGGAGCACTGGGAGAACTCCTCACAGATACGATGAACAGGCTGCATCAGCCCCTTGTGGCTGCATTCATGCTGCTCCTTCTTGCCCCTCAGGGAGGTCCAAGTACAGAGGGGCATCTTTGGCTGGTGGGGCAGTGGGCTCCATGACAGGACCCGAACCTCAGAAACGTCTGTCCCTGTTCTCCCTGCTTGCTCACCGCTTTCACATCACACTGAATCCAAGCTTTGAGGACCAGTCATCATTTTCTGTCCTAGTTTACTGTCCTCATCACTCCTGAAACCAAAAACCTCACAATGAAAGTCTGACAAAGGCCCATATCGGATTTCCCTCCCCCTGGGGCTTGCCTGGCTCTCTGCCTGGCTGACCACAGTGGCCTTGCCATAGCCGGTGTCCCTGGCCA
>NW_028026294.1:0-618 GCF_054177405.1 Leptonychotes weddellii
GTTCTTAAGAAAAGCAGGTGTGAAGACCTGTGGTATCCATCTCATGACAATGATTGCCCTCTCAACTTAAATTTGCAGAATTAAAGGTGAACACACAATTGTGACTCTTCTTGGGAAGAAAGGAATTAAGAAAGTTAGAGATACAGAGAAGAGGAAGGAGGAGATAGGTGGGAGAGAAGAAGAAGGAAAGAAGAAGGAAAGAAGGAAAGAAGAAAGGAAGAGAGACTTCCAAGGTAATTTTCTCTCTCTACCTAATCAGAGAAATATAGGATGCCCTTTGAAAAATCTCTACCAAACATTCTGAGCACTGTAGTAACTTTGTAAGTTTCATACTCATACTTAAAATGTACTTTTTTGGGGCGCCTGGGTGGCTCAGTCGTTAAGCGTCTGCCTTTGGCTCAGGTCATGGTCCCAGGGTCCTGGGATCGAGCCCCACATCGGGCTCCTTGCTCAGTGGGAAGCCTGCTTCTGCCTCTCCCACTCCCCCTGCTTGTGTTCCCTCTCTCGCTGTGTCTCTCTCTGTCAAATAAATAAAATCTTTAAAAATAAATAAATAAATAAATAAATAAAATCTTTAAAAAAAAATTACTTTTTCTTGTTTTATTTGGTTTCTGTTTT
>NW_028026296.1:0-618 GCF_054177405.1 Leptonychotes weddellii
TGCCTGGACCTGGAGGCGAGGACTGGGAGCACTGCTGAAGGGCACACAACCCAGAACACTGCAGTTTATAGCAGTACAGACAGAAACAGAGAGTGTGGCCTGGAGAGCTCACTGAAGAACAGACTGTGATCACTCTGCTCTGAGGCAGAGGGTTGGAAATGGTCTTTTCTGCTCTGATTCTTGGAAGAGATGCAGAAAGTCTCCAAGGAAAGCCACCAGAGAATAAAAGCCCCAAAACACCGGTTTCCACTGAGTCCATCCCCCACCACAGGGAGCAGGGAAACTCTGCCCAAACAGGGTTGCCTGAGTACCCATGTGGCAGGCCCCTCCCCCAGAAGACAGGCTGGGAAAACAAGAGGACAGCAACCCTAAGATCCCTAGAAAACAGGTGTATCTTGCTTGGATTGTGGTTAATAATTTGGACTCTATACATTCCCTAACCAATCATCAACAGAATTACTAAGAGGAAGAACTCCCAAAATAGGAAAGACTCAGAGATTATGACTTACATTGCAGATTTACAAATGGATTCAGATATGACCAAGATGTTGGAGATGGAATTCAGGGTAGCAATTGTGAAGACAATGGCTAAAATGGAGAAATCTATTAATGGCAACA
>NW_028026297.1:0-10665 GCF_054177405.1 Leptonychotes weddellii
GGTATTAAAGAGGGCACATTTGCATGGAGCACTGGGTGTTATGCACAAACAAGGAATCATGGAACACTACATCTAAAACTGATGATGTAATGTATGGTGATTAACATAACAATAAAAAAATTTTAAAAAACCCACAACTTTTGCTTTCCCCTCCCTCTCTTTTTAATGTGTAAAATCGAAGTGGGAAGACTTTTTCTGGCAAGGGTAGTGAGTTTTTTAGGTTTTCTGGGCCACATGGTCTTCATCAGCCCTGCTTAGCTCTCCTGCTATAAGGGGGAAGTAGCCACAGGTGAGAACAAATGAGCCTGTCCATGTTCCAATAAAATTCTATTGGTGGACACAATCTTGAATAATTTTCTTGAGTCTACAAATTGTCTTCTTTCAATTTTTTTTTTTTTCTTTTCAGTCACCTTAACTTGAAAATACCCTTCTTTTGCAGGCCATACAAAAACAGGCAAAATTTGATTCACAAATTTGATCCACTCACCACAGTTGGCTGGTGACTGTTACAGAGTCAAGTTTGTGTCTATTCTGTTTCCCTCTGCCTCAATTGAACATCTCTGGATTTTGTTAACCAACATCTAAATACTCTGTCTTAAGACACTTATTTTCTGAATTACTCATTTTAACCCATTTATATCTACATGTTCTGACTTAACAGCTTTCTGAACATATATCATTTTTACCCAGTTTGTTGTAAATTTTTGAAGATAAGGGGCTATCTTTATATTTAATTTTTGATCTTCTAGGATGCATAACAGTATTGGCTAAGGAAGCCACTTGAGCCTCTTGTGAAAGCTAGTTGAGTGAGAGAGGAAAGACTTTCCGCACTCCTTCCTCCCTCGGGCTACACTGCAGGGGCAGACCTTTCAGGTAGCAGAAGGGGATTCTGGGCAGTGGCTGTGTTTCCCAAAGACCTTGCTGTGGCAAGAGGGCTAGGGCACCATTGATTTTTTTACCAAAACAAAAATAAATGGAATCATTCTCAGTGGTGGCTTCTGTGGCTGGATCTGAAGGGCACTAGGAGAGAAAATTGCTCTCAGCAGTTCCATCACAGGTAATGTACCAGTTCTGTAAGACGTTGTCCTTTCCTTAGTCCTTTGATCCTTAAAAAGAGGTATTTCACAAACACCTGGGGGGCGGGGAGTGATATTTATATATGGATCAATATGGGACACAATAACAATACAAGAAAAAACATGGAAATCATAGCTCTCGACTAGTGGTTCATAACTTTGATTGCACATTTTAATCATTTGGAGAGTGCTTAAAAAAAAAAAAGCAGCATTTAAGCTACACTTGTGAGCAATTAAACAAGACTTTCTGGAGGTGGTAGCCTCTTATGCAGTAAGGTTTCCCACTCTCCACAGATGATTCTACCATGTAGCCAAGTTTGAGAACCCCTTCTCCACACTGTCTTGTAAAATGCACTCCTTACACAGAAAAGGTAACAAATGAAATTACTTTTATTTTGATCTGATGAATTAATCACATTGGCATCCATGAAGGGAAGGATAAAAAAATAAATTGTGGGGCGCCTGAGCGACTGTCTTCGGCTCAGGTGATGATCCTGGAGTCCCGGGATCGAGTCCTGCATCGGGCTCCCTGCTCAGCAGGGAGTCTGCTTCTCCCTCTGACCCTCCTCCCTCTCATGTTCTCTGTCTCTCATTCTCTCTCTCGCAAATAAATAAAATCTTAAATAAATAAATAAATAAATAAATTGCATGTCCTGAGGTAGCGGTCAGTAAAATATGGATGAAATGGAGACATGGCGGGGAGGGAGGTATGGGATAAGTTGAAAATGCCTCTTATAAATATTCTTCTGAGTTAGTTATTCAGGACTTCTCTGAAAACCAAGAACAAATAACATTTACATTACTGAATAAGCCCTCCCGTGTTGTATTAATCACGCTTGTAATTTTTCTAAATTGATGATTTAACATCTACTAGCTGTTCCCAGGAAGATCCTGCCTCACCCAAAACATCTGGAGACTTTCCATAGCTCCAAACCATAGCTTTAACAGTCATGGTGGGCATGAACTTCACAAAGGTATCCCTTTCAAACATAACTAGCTAATCCTAAACCTGTTTAGCCTGCCTTGCCCAATTGCTTCTCTTGGAAACAAAAAAGGTGCCTATCCACATGGGTTTTCTCCCTCTGACTCATTTTAGATTTTAGTGCTTTCCTTGAGTAACCCTGTGTGGCTGCTGTGTTCTCCCCAGGGAACTGTGAATATAATAAAACTGTAAAACTCTGCTTTTTCTCTTGATCTGCTTCTGGCCTCACCAAACCTAAGTCAAAGTAATATGGTCAAAACAGAGAAATAGTGGAGTTTGATAAAACGGTACCAATGCAGACATAAATCCCTGTACTACAGAAAATCTTCCAGAGTCATGAAAGTCTCACTCCTCCAAGGGTGCAGCTTCTGGATAAATGTGTCCTTGTATTAATACCACAAGCCTGCTTCTTAGAACCATCTAAAATTTTGTTTTGCTTTAAAAACAATTGCATTTCCAGACAGCTACCATCTGCTTATTAAATTTAGATTTTAAGGTTTTACATTTCACTTCTTACAGGTGAAAACTTGATGTCAGAATGTAGATGGGATAACAGGTATAGTTTTTCTTAATGGGAACTGACACACCATTGATTAGAATTTATTGCTGGTTTACTTTGATAAATGCTTGAGAGGCTATTATTTCTTCGTTGTTTCACTTAGAATACTTTTTCTTTCTGGTTTATTGTGACGATTTTTTATCCTGGTAGTTTGGATGTTATGTATTAGGGCAAAGAGTAATCACCTTGTCAGGTTTTGAGAAATGGTTCATACAAACACAACAGTTGCCCCAAATTTTTAACAATTGTCTTACAAGTGGACCTGCATTTTATACAGAAAGTTTAGAGAATTATAATGATGATGAATTTGAGTATGCAATATCTTCTACTTTCTTTGAAAGAAGTTTTTTACAATGTTATAAAAGATGATACATTGCCACAAGTTATACTTTTTTGGCTATTGTGGGATTTATTATAATAAAGTGTATGGAGGGGCACCTGAGTGACTCAGTCAGTTAAGTGTCTGACTCTGGTTTTGGCTCAGGTCATGAGCTCATGGGTGGTGGGATCAACATTGGGCCCTACACTCAGCAGGGAGTCTGCTTGAGATTCTCTCCCTCTGCCCCTTCCTCCACTCACTCTCTCTCTAAGATAAATAAATAAATCTTAAAAAAATAAAGCGTATGGTAAGTTGGGGCAATAATAATGATAGCTAACATTTATTGAATACTTACTATCTGCTTGGAGTGATTTTAAGGTCTTTACATGGTTTAATTAATTGAATCCAAATATTATTTTAAAGTAGATAAAATGGAAACACAAGGGTTTAAAGTAACTTTCCAAAGTCAACCCCTACTTAGAACTTCAGGAATTGAAGCTAATTAGTTTGACTCCAGTGCTCAAACTTTCAAGCACCATAAAGTACTGTCTCCTGGTGTAAGTCATTAACAGTGATTGATTATAATCCCAACATCTGATTTCATAAAACAGGCAAAAGTTCTTCAATTAAGAAGAAAAAATATTTAAACATTTTTGGTTCATATTATCTGTATTACAGGATAAGGGCTGAGATTTCCACTTTGCTACTACAGACCCAATCAGCATTAAGCATGTAAGATACTACTTTTTGTTTTTTGTTTGTTTGTTTGTTTGTTTAAAGATTTTATTTATTTCTGAGAAACAGAAAGAGAGAGAACCCAGAGGGAGAGTGAGAGGAAGAAACCGACTCCCCACTGAGCAGGAAGCCTGATGCGGGGCTCGATCCCAAGAGTTGGGATCATGACTTGAGCCAAAGGCAGATGCTTAACCAACTGAGCCACCCAGGCACCCCTATTGCCTTTTGAACATACAAAACTTCAATTATTTTGTATGCTAATGAGGCATAGAATTCACAATAAGTAATGGCCGGCTATAAATTACTTTATGAATTCAAGAACAAAGAATGAGTTTGTGTTTAGGATACTTTGACTTATCTAGGTAACTGTTAACTCTTTATTTTTTGACTTTGTTAGAAAAGTCTCAACAAATGCTTTTTCAATTTAGTCAAGAAGCAAACTAAAGGAATTATCTTTACAAATACAAAACTCGGAATCCTATACTAGGAAATTTTACAGTGCCAATGCAGAACACTGAATTATATAAACTGATAGCACTAGAAACTGTTCTTATTATGTTATAATGTAACCTTGAAATGCATAAATATCAGAAAACTGAAGTCCATCAGAGTTAACAGTGACATGGACAAAGAAAGAAGTTAATAGTGGGGATGGGAATTCTCTTCAGGTCTCAATTACTTGAATTATGATGTAAATCTTTTCCTGTATATCAATTACAGCAAAACAAACAAACAAATAAATAAATAAATAAAGGTTAACAAAAGAAATGAGTGAAATATGTTAGGAGTAATGTTAGATATAATCACATTTTATCATAAGGAACATCAAGACGACCACAAGCGTCTCATATAGCCACTTCTTGTTAAGTAGTTTGTTTTGAATGCAATGATTAATTTTGAGAGGCTCATCTGCACCAGGAAGTACACTAGAAAATCCTCCACTTTGATATAAAATTGCTCTCAATTTTATCTAACTACAATTGGGAAATTTTCTGTGCAAGACTAATTACTATGTTAATACAGCAAAATAATTTGTGTTGTCAGTTTGATATTCTTTACAAATTTTCTTTTCAACTTTTGATAAGGAGGATTCAATGTTAATATCTACTTGAAACCATAACTCTATTTCTTTTCTTGCAATATTTGAGCAGACCCAATAACTGTGTCATAAACATTTTATTGAACTGAGGCATGACAAGATCTTTTTTTTTTTTTATTATTGGCTGTTAACATTCTTGTCATATTTAATGTTTCACCTGGGAGTTGGCTTTCAGTCAGAGTTCACTCTTATGTGTGTCTACCTTTCAACCTTGATGCAAAACTAATGACTTCGTATTATCTCAGTCATAAATGAATCTTCAAAACACATTAGGGACTTTTTGTAATCCTGTTAAGGGTTTCTAGCGAGGTAGGTATTAACTGTGCAGTTTGTTCTATTGGGTTTAATGGCTTAAAGCATTATTTTAATAGCACATGCTATTTTGCTAAAAAATATCAGAATTATTTTTTCTCTCAGTAGTATTCAAAGGATAATAATTTATATAATTGGAGCATCTTTATTTGTAAGTTAAGTTCCAGGCTTCAAGGAAACATTCTGAAAAGATCCTCATTGTTCTCAGAGCTGCAAATATCCAGGAGGAAATCCCTGCTCAGTAAGAAGTATTTTATGATATGTGTATCTTTGTTCTTCATAACTTCAAAACTTTAAATAAGCATTATTGGTTTATTGTATGTTTAACTAAAAGAGTTATATTTTCCCCAAGATCCATGATGTTATACAATTATGTAGATGAAGTATAAAACTTGAATGGGAATGATATACACCAGCTTTATTTATTTGAAAAATGTTCTGAAACAAATATAAAAATATTAACATCTATTAATTCTAACCATAGATACATGGTATTAAGTTGTATTCTGTTTATTGGGAAAATGAACCTAAAATTAAATGAAGATATAGATTTTGACTTAAATTTCTTCCTTCATCTTGATTCTTCTCTGCTTCCCTGTGACATGGACAAAGAAAGAAGTTAATAGTGGGGATGGGAATTCTCTTCAGGTCTCAATTACTTGAATTATGATAACATCAAACACAGTTGATGAAGATAACTTTAATTACCTCACTAGGGGGTTTGAACTAGTTAGTACTTGTATGTACCATACCTTTTATCACTCTTTTCTAATAATTTCTTATTGATCGTTTGATTCACCTTCCTAAAAAAAAGTCTTTATACTTCTCATATATCTCATAGTAATTCTTATAATTTGGGACAAATTCATTATGTTTTTTAAATTTTATTTTAATATAGCTGAGAGCAAATCCAAATCTCAAATATAATATTTGAAAATTTTATTTCTCCACTTAAGATTTTACCTGGAGTCAAATTTTTATTTTGCCCATCTCATCAAATGTTAAATTACCTATCATACTTGAGGCACCTATTTCTTCTTATTCATACCCGTCATCACCTATAATTTAGTTGTAGTTCATAAAGGTACACATAAGCAGGTCTGATTACTGGCGAGGGATTCATTGGTAAAGAAGATTACCTTCATGTCTTTTCCATATCTTTGTGGAATTTCCTCTTAATGGCAATTGCTCAATGCCTCATCCCAATTAGTTTGCCTTTCAGTGCCAATCCTGACCGCTTTCATCTAGCTGCAGTTTAGCATGGAATCTGTGAAATAACTCTCAACAACAAAATTATGTGTTTGAGTACAAGCTAAGTGCTTGGCATTATTCTAGGTGCTGGAATTATAACTGACTTGAAGATTTGTCCCCGGCCCTGAGAATCTGACAGTCTTTTCTATTGGGAACTCACTGCTCTTGACTCCACGTCCACAGCCCTCTCCAGATTTTCCCTATAGGTAACATAGATTTGACCCCACCCAGTTATGTGACTAGAGAAAGCCAGAGCTTATGAGAGTCCTGGGTGATTTGAGGGTGTGTTCTCATTCTTGGGAAAAGATCCGTCTTTGGGCAGATATGTTTATGATCCTAGTTATACACTGTGGACGGGAATTTAATAGCTAAGATCTGAAAGGATCATCCAGTTATACCTCACAGTCGTTAGAGCATGTGACACTTGATCTCAGGGCTGTGAGTTCAAGCCCCATGTTGGGTGTAGAGCTTACTTAAAAAAAATAAAATAAAAATATTTCTTACCATTATTGTATATAAATCATATTCCTACCCTAACTAATTAAGAATGTGCTCCCAGAACTGAATGGACTAATCCCCAAGACAGAATTCACAACCAACGGAGACAAAGTCTGCAAAAATGCTCAAATTATTAACCAATGTAAGAATTCAGATTTCATTAAAAGAAATTTCATAAGATAGACTAAAGGAATTTAATAGCATTTATGTAACAAGTATCTCAAGATATATGGAGAATGCTTGCTTGTCCTGGTTTTTATCACAAGCTTTTATGGCCCCCATCCCTTTGTCCAAGGGATGACTTAACATTTATTGCATAGTTTGTCTCTGAGAGTTATCAATGACACAAGAAGGTGACTAGATAAACATCAAACACAGTTGATGAAGATAACTTTAATTACCTCACTAGGGGGTTTGAACTAGTTAATTATGGGATTTTTTTCTAAGTAAACTTTACATGCCTAGTTGATCTCAGAGGAATTTAAAAATAACTTGTATGAAAGGCACAAACAGTGGCAATTTGGGAATGTAAATCAAATTGCAAAACAGATAGGTTTCATAAATCTGAGAGTATTTTTGGACTCTTTTGTTTTCTTCTTTTTATAAATAACCTGCCATTTGTATCCAAGGGCATTTCTATTCATCCTTGTGTGGGTGGCATAATTACCCAGAATACTTCAAGTAAAAAATCTTTATATAAATGTTAGATTACAATCAAAACTTGATGTCACCTACAGTAGGGGTCTGATGAATATACTTGTATTAAATGTCAAAAATAGGCTATAATGTTCTATTTCTAAAAATAGGATTTAATAAAGTACAATAATTAAGCTTATAATTAAGAGCACAGATATTCCTCATTCTTTGTCTTCTTACTGGATAACTAATTCAGGTGACAATTAAAAATCTTGAAAAACAAGTTTGGAAGGTCTCCCCCTCTCTCCCATCGGGATCATAAAATAAATGGGTGCTGTCTGCAAAGAATATTTAGAAAGAAATAATGTCTTTCATACCAATGAGATTTCACATGCTCAGTGCTTATCTTCACTTCTATGTTATTGAAAAGATAGTCCTCTTTCTGGAGAAACACCTTATTTTTCATCTCCCTAAACTCAGATGTTAAATTTCCTTTAAGTCTCTGATCAAGAAAGTTATCAATATTTACTACATGCATATCTTATTGCCTGATACTATGGTAGGCACCATAAAAAACACAAAAATTATAGGACAGTTTTTGCTCTCAGAAAGTTCTGTGAGGAAAGGAATCCCATCTTGCACTTGTCTGAACTAGTATTTAGCTAATATGTATTGATCTGACTTGACATGAAAATGAGATGTAATAATGTATCAGTGCCAGATACAATGATGCGTTTTATGATGAGATGTCTTAGAAATTGTATTATGTATTAGAAATTGTGTTGATGAGATTATATCTATATTTACATATTTCTTATTTTTTTAATACAGAAGCAGCGCATATTCTTTTGAGAACATCTTAAAATTAAAAAGGAGTGTAAAAATAGGAAAAATCCAATTTCAGTATATAATTACAATCACTGATAACAGATGTCAACATTTTGGTATATTTTCTCATATTTTTCTATGCATAGGTTAAAATACTATGTAATTATATATACAATTTTGCTTTTATACAATATTGCTTTTCTAATTAATATGCTATGTAAATATTTTTCACATTTTTGCCTCTTAAAATCACTAATTCTTTGAATCTATTGATACTCACTGTTTTGGGGAAATTTACTATGTGACAGGCTCTGAGGCCTAGGCCTAGTCTGTATTCTGAAAGAGCTTATTGACATGGCTAGTAGATAGATAAGTAAGTTAGTAATCTCAATCCAGAAAAATAGGTTATAAGGAGACAATATATTTCAACATTTACTTTATTTTTAAATTTTTTTAGTTTTTAAAAGATTTTATTTATTTGAGAGAGAGAGAGAGTACACGCAGTGGGGGAAGGGCAGAGGCAGAGGGAGAAGCAGTCTCCCCGCCGAGCAAGGAGCCTGATGCAGGACTTGATCCCAGGACCCTGGGATCATGACCTGAGCCGAAGGCAGATGCTTAATCAACTGAACCACCCAAGTGCCCTCAACATTTACTTTAAAGGCACACAAACTGACTCTTGAATGTCACAAAATATTGTCCACATTTCTAATGTTTTGTCATATCTAGTACTATTGTGGTCCATCAGCTGTCTGTGACATTTATCAACTCATGTCACCTGCAACTACCTCACTTTGGGGATACCTGGTTCCTATCTTTTTGTCTTCTATTTTATTGGGTTTAGCTTCTTAAAAATGTCTTAAACTGATTAGATTAGTCTGGATATTAACAGATTCTTCAGATGGAAGGATATTTGAGTCTTAAGAATGTTAGTGGCCACCACTTGGTATAACTGATAGTTGGTAGTCAGTATGTAAGTTTTTAGACTATTTTAGAAAGTTTTATCAACTATTCCTATGTAGGATATTGGATATCCTCTGTCCATGAAATTCCTACAGAACCTGTCCTTATTAATTTATGTACGAGGTTATAGTATCTACCATGTTTTGAGTCTGCACCATGTGACAGTCAGTGTAAAAGATGTTTTTGTACATTTTCTCACTCAGTTTTTTTGAAAACTCTAGTCTGTTAGGGATTTATCCTTTTATAAGTGAGGAAACTGAGAGTCCAAAAGCATAAGTAACTTGCATAAGATCATAAAGCTACTCAGTGGAAGTGGCTTTTCTGCCTGATTCTATGAATCTGTAAGTTGGTATGTTTCATAAATTATAGAATTCTTACCAATTATCTCTTGAAATATTGCCTCTGACTCATCTTTTTCTTATTTCTTTCTGAGATTCAGTTAAACATAATGCTAGGACTTCTTATCATGTAGTCTATGTTTCTTATCCTCTGTTTTATAGTTCTCTCCCCCCACCCCCACCACTTATATTCTGGTTCATTTCTTCTAAACTTGTTGCTAAATTCACTACTTCTCTGTTATTTTTTTTCTGTCTGTTGCCATCTCTGTCTAATATATTTTTTTTAAACATTGGTTGGCTTATTTCTAGAAGTCGCTTCTGTTTCTTTTTCAGATCAGCTGTCATTTAATTTAGAATTTTCTGTTACTTATAGACAATTTCAAACTTTTCATTTATTTAAACAAAGATGGTTGTTATATAATGTTTGATAATCCCAATATCTAAAGTTTGTGTGAGCCTGTTTCTAATGTATATTTTTTGTATTTATTCTTGTTCATGATGCCTTGGGTGCCTGGCTCCCTTTAAGTGTGCTAATATTTGCTCTGGGGAAAATGTTTGTGGGGATTCTTCAAAGCAGAAGATGAAAGCACATCCCAGGGAAGATTTGAATGTGCTTCTACCAGAAACCTGGGAGCAAAACAAGATAGAAACCCCTTTAAATCAAGTTCAGAGCTTGTGGTTCTCTGGCTCACTGAGCCTTGTGCATCTCAGCTGCGTATTCTTCTCTAGTGCACTGTGCTTGGCAGTTTATCAAGGGAAGTTTGTGTGTGTTTCATTTCCTTTAGTTCTCCATGCTATTTTCAGAGCCAGTCGGATGTCTCTACCCTGCCATGCACCAGAATTGTGGGAGTGGTGAGGGATACCAGTTCTGGCTTACTTTTCTTTGGATGGTATAGATTTGGGGGAATTTCCACTCACTGTGAGCCAATATCTTCTCCATGGCTTCTCACACTACAATTCTCACCTGAATTTGCCAGATAGATGGATGCATACCCTAAGGACAGAAGCAGTGTTAACACTCTGATATATCACTTACTGCTCTGGATTTAGGTTTTATTTCTCAGAATTTGCC
>NW_028026298.1:0-618 GCF_054177405.1 Leptonychotes weddellii
GAGGATGGGTTGGACTGGTGGTGGGTATTGAGGAGGGCACGTTCTGCATGGAGCACTGGGTGTTATGCACAAACAATGAATCATGGAACACTTCATCTAGAACTAATGATGTAATGTATGGGGATTAACATAAGAATAAAAAAATAAATAAATAAATAAAAGAAAAAAAATCTGCTTTATTCCAAAGGGTATACAGTTAAATCCCTATCTATTTCTGAATATTTGACCTAGGCTAGAGGTGGTGGCCTTGGTGGTGGCGGTTGGTAAGTCTGATGACTGGAGGAGAGCTTTCACTTGGCTTCTCATGAAGTATGAGGGTTCTGAGAACGTAATGGAGAAGGTATAAGAATGAGAGACTGAGGTGCAAGATCAGGAAGCCTGTGACTAAAGATCTTTTCTCTGTACATTTCACAGGAGAGTGACATGCTCACGATGGGGCCTGACTGGGGTGATCCTTGCTACTATTATGGAGAATGATGAAAATGATCTCATCTTTAGCTCTGATGGGACTTAGTGCTATTCCAGATAGAGTCTACCCACTGCTCTGTATATGCAAGGACATGTCTTCACTCCAGTGGTCACCATCTCTTGCCTGAGCAACTTACTGGCCTTCTTCCT
>NW_028026299.1:0-618 GCF_054177405.1 Leptonychotes weddellii
CTCTCTCTCTCTCAATAAATAAATAAAAAATCTTTAAAATAAATAAATAAATAAATCCATGTTGAGAGAAATGCAGACTAAGCGGGCCACTTTGGGCCATATAAACGTCTTTTCTTCTCCTCACATGGCAATGTTGCCAGACCAGAGTAACCAAAATCAGCCAAGCAGCCCCTTAGTGAGAAGCGTTAGTGCTGAAGACTCAAAGAGCCAGTCAGAATAACTTAAGCACTTGAAAGAGCAAAACTACTAAAACTAAGCTACTTCAAAGACTGTACCTCTCCAGGTACTGTGGTGCTTGCTCAAATAAATGTCCAAAGCACAGTAAGAAAATAAGAAAACAAAACACCCACAGCTGTTAAACAAAGCGTAGAACCACTGTTGAAATGACTCGTCCCTCTTGGAGAGCCTGAAACTGCAATGAATCCAGAGATTCACAGAGCAACATCCTAAAGATATAGGATTTCTAGAGGCATTTTTCTCATTGCCTGATCAGTACTGTACTTGCTGGTCCTGAGAAATTTTCATAATTCGGATGAGAGGCTGGGTGGTCTCATATTGCACTTCCTGTGGAGGTACTTCTGGAGTGGTGCTCACCATAGCAACTGAGCACTCCAGCTG
>NW_028026300.1:0-618 GCF_054177405.1 Leptonychotes weddellii
TAAGAATATGAGCATGTGATTTCTATCTTTTTTTATAAATGAGTAAATGCACATATTTTACAGAGTGTCCAAGATTACCAGACCCATACCCCTTCACAAAACAGAGTCAGTGCTTTAGGCAACATATGAGATAGAGTAATCCATGTGGAGATGGTAATATCACATTTCCAGAAAGGGAATGGGAGCAGGACCACTGACCGCTGAATGAATGAATGGACCATATCAAGCAAATAGATGGGGCAGACCACATAGCCATTTTCTTTTCTTTTTTTTTTTCAAATTTTATTTAAATTCTAGTCATTTAAAATATAGTATAATATTGGTTTCAGGAGTAAAATTTACTGATTCATCAATTACATATAACACCCAGCTTATCACATGTGCCCTCCTTTATTCCCACCACCTATTTAACCCAACACCCACCCACCACATTCCATCAACCCTCAGTTTGTTCTCTATCATTAAAAGTCTCTGATTCTTCAGTTTGTTTTTCAGAGTCCATCTTCTCTCATGGTTCGTCCACCCCTCCGATTTTCCCCGCTTCATTCCTCCCCTCCCGCTACCTTCTTCTTCTTCTTTTTTTTTTTTCTTAACATATCTTGCATTATTTGTCTCAGA
>NW_028026301.1:0-618 GCF_054177405.1 Leptonychotes weddellii
GTATCTGCAGTGTCATACCAGTTACAAATAACAAAAAATCTAGTTTACCTTGGATTAAATAATAAGGATATTTGTATCTATCAGAAGTTGGAAGACAGTGACTCGATGCGTCATCAAGAAATTCTTGCTTTCTCTCCTCTCTACTATCTACAGTGACAGCTAGATGCTAAAACAGGGCCATCTTGTCATCATAATATAGGTATCAATAATGAAATAGACTATATTTTTTTCTGTTCATGAAGAGTACATAAAAAAGGGTGAGGGCCTCACATAGGAATGCAATAGTAGTCTTCTTAGCAACTTAATTTTGGTGACAATGATGAGATACACTTGAACAAACATGACCTTGAAAAGGAAAAGTGAGGAGTTTGTGCATCAATATTAATAGGTAGCGGATATGTTGAAAATTGTTTGGTCGGTTGAGAAATATATATTTTTTTCCACTCTGCTGCCCACTGACGAAGAATTTGGAAAGCAGTTAAAGGCCAGGTAACAGAATGTAGGGTTGAAACAAGAAACATGAATAGTGATTTCATTTTTTATTCCTTCTTTCCTCCAAGCAGTAGGGAAAGGATCCAAGTGTTCGGAGAGTGAGTGGGGCTTTTGGTGAAGCAAACT
>NW_028026302.1:0-618 GCF_054177405.1 Leptonychotes weddellii
AGCTGAATCTGATGAGTTCACCAGTCTTCCTAATTTTAGGAAGAGTTTAAGAGCATGTACTGGGGCAGAAATTTGTATTGTAAGAGGAAGGGAGATAGTGATTAATTTTAAGAGAGTGATTGAACCAATTAAATGTAAACTTATAAAAGTACTTTGGTCTCAATTTAAAGGATAAGTTGGAGAAAGAATTTATATTGGGTAACTTTTTGAGAATGCATTCTAATATATAAGCAAAGAGTAATGAGGAACACAAGCTCAAGTTGGGGCAGAGGGAAGAGGAATTTATTCATTCATTCAAAAAACATTGATTGATTGATTACTACTGACCTAGCACTGTGATAATTGATGAGGCAATGTAGTCGACTTCAAGAAATATGACATAGCAATGGTATTGTAACAACATTGCATGGTGATAGATGGTAGCTACACTTGTGGTGCACATAGCATAGAGTTGTGGAATCACTATGTCATACACCAGAAAATAATTTAACATTGTGTGCCAACTGCCAAATAAATAAATAAAATGTGGTAGTATAATCAGCAGGATTTCTTGGCCAACTGGATAAGAGAGAGGGAAGACCGTGAGGAGTTTAGGCTATGCCTCAGGATTATGACTCA
>NW_028026303.1:0-618 GCF_054177405.1 Leptonychotes weddellii
ATCAAAACCACAAGGAGAGATTAACAAGTGTTGTCAAGGATGTGGAGAAATCAAAACCCTTGTGCACTATTGACAGGAATGCAAGGTGGTGTAGTCACTATGGGAAACAATCTGCAGGTTCCTCAAAAAGTTAAAAATAGAATTGCCATACGATCCAGCAATCTCACTTCCAGGTATATGTTGAAAAGAGATATTTGCGCACCCTTGTTCATTGTAGCATTGTTCACAACAGCTCAGAGGTAAAGGAAACCCAAACATCCATCGGCAGAAGAGTGGGTAAACAAAATGTGGTGTATAGACACACTGGAGCATTATTCAGCTTTAAAAAAGGAAATTCTGTCACAGGCTGCAACACGGATGAGTCTTGAGGACCTTGCGCTAACAGAAGCCAGTCACAAAAAGATAAATGTTATAGGATTCCACTTACATAGGCATCTTAACGTAGTCCTAAGTCCCAGAAACAGTGCTGAATGGTGGTTGCCAGGGGCTGGTGGGAGGGGAAAAATGGGAGCTGTTCAATGGGTATAAAGTTTCAGTTTTCCAACACGAAAGAGCTCTGGAGTTCTGTTGTGCAACAATGTGAATATACTTACCACCACTGAACTGTACCTTTAAAAA
>NW_028026304.1:0-618 GCF_054177405.1 Leptonychotes weddellii
AAAAAAAAGAGACTCTGGGTTTTTTGTTTGTTTCACTAGTTAATGATCATTTTCTTTTAATTGCCCTATATACATCTTTGTCAAAGAAATATATATAAATTCCGGGTGTAGGGAGAATATTAAATATTATATAATATAATATAAATATTATATAAATATTTATATATTATATAAATATTATATATATTTATATGAAGTGTTTCACGTTATTTTAGTCCATCAACTTGCAGGAAAGTAAATGTATGTTTTCAATTTTTAAGACTTAACCTGAATTTATCAGTTGTATCAAATATAATAGATGCCTTCCTTATTCCTCTATATTTTAACTCCTTCCACTTAATCTCCTAATGAGTTAAGTCCACAACCAAACCATAAAATAGTTCTTTCTTTATGGTGATACCAGCAATAACAGATTCAGTCACTAAACCAATGGGCAACTTGACTCATTTCCAATTAAAAAAAAAAAGGAGTTATTGGTGTTTCACCTACTTTGGCTTACAGTGTCTTACGAAGCCATAGTCCCAGGCTCATAATCACAATCATAATCCTAACCACCTTTTCTCAGTGGAATTGGATTAGGCAAGAGTCATTCCCATCTCAGACAAAGCAATAAGCCCA
>NW_028026305.1:0-618 GCF_054177405.1 Leptonychotes weddellii
CCAGCTCAGGGAGCTCCAGGGAGCATCAGCGGTGCATCCGTAGGCCTGCTCATAGCCCCTCGGATTGGGAGTGGGGCAGTGACCTGCATTTTACAGACTCCGCGGGTGGTTCTGAGAGCCCCTGATCAGGGGTTCCAGAGCCCAGGGGCGGCCTTGCCTTTCTGTTGCTCCCATGGGGGCAGGGACATGCTGGTCCCATTGCTGTCCCTCTATGTCCTGGCCATGTCCCCCGCTGACCTGCTCCTCCACTCCCTCGCCCACTCACTGCCCCTATTCCTCAGCAGCAGACACATCCCTGCCTCAGGGCCTTTGCAGGGCACTGCCCCCTGGAGATGTTCGTCCCCACAGCTTCTCCCGAGGAGAGCGGCTTCTCTCCGGGGCAGTGCCTCCCCGCCCGCTTTGGGTATCCCTGGACCCTGGTGAGGTCTGCGGAGGGTGCATCTCTATCCCCACACGTACAGCAGGGCCTGGCGCTCACACCCGGGACGCTCAGTCTCGGGGCCAGCTGCCACGCTGGGATCAAGCCCTGGTGACGTGGGAGCCCCCTAGAGGTGTGCGAGGCCCCTAGAGGTGTGCAAGCCACGGCCGCGGCTGAAGGCCCACCAAAGCAGCACCAAG
>NW_028026306.1:0-618 GCF_054177405.1 Leptonychotes weddellii
AGAGACTCTGGACTCTGGGAAACAAACAGGATTACAAAAGGGAGGTGCGTGGGGGGATGGGGTAACAAGATGATAGGCATTAAGGTGGGCATATGTTGTGATGAGCACTGGGTGTTATATGCAACTAATGAATCATTGAACACTACATCAAAAACTAATGATGTAGTATATGTTGGCTAATTGAACATAATAATAAAAAATAAAAATATTTAGTAGCATTGATATAATAGTAATTTAATGAGAAAAAATATGAAGAGTGTAAACGGCACAGCCACACCATGAAATGTCATGCAGGTGTTGAAATAATGAATCAGCATTACACTGGTTGACTAGTGGGATGAGTATAAAGTATTGATGAGTCAGAAGGCTGGGGAAGAAAAAGCTAGAAAAAGATTGTGCCAGACATAAAGCGTACTTATGATACACATTGCTGTCTTTTTATACATTCAAATTAAAAGTGTGTGAATGGGTAATTGTTTATAACACAGAACAGTTTTAAAAGAAAGGAAACTTTTTTTTTTTGATGTACTTCTTTTTCCTACTCTTTTTTTTTTTATTTTTATGTTAATCCGCATACATTACATCATTAGTTCTAGATGAAGTGTTCCATGATTCATT
>NW_028026307.1:0-618 GCF_054177405.1 Leptonychotes weddellii
ACCCAGGGGAAAAGCTGGATCTCTGCCTTAACTGAATAAATTCCAAATGGATTAAAGATTTTATTTTTTTTAATTTGTTTTTTTGCACAAATGTCATATCATAGCAGTACAAGTGTACCTGTAGATTAAACTTCTAGAGGTAGAGAGGCGCCTGGCTGGCTCCGTTGGAAGAGCACGCAACTCTAGATCTCAGGGTCGTTGAGTTTGAGCCCCACGTTGAGTGTAGAGATTACCTAAATAAGTAAGCTTAAAAAAATAAATTTCTAAAAGTAGAGAAGCTTGATTTAAAGGTATATACATTCATCACTGGTGAATACTGATGCTTTGCCCTCCTGAGATCCCTGCCTCAGCAATGTATAAAAGTGTCTATTTCCCTACACCTTTGACAGTAGAGCACATTATCCGACTTCATATGCTGCCATCTAACCACTGGAAATGTGAAAACATTAGATTCTTACATAGAATTTCCCCTATCATAAGGGAAGTCCAGTCTCTTTTTCTTTTTTAAAGATTTATTTATTTGATAGAGAGAAACACAGCGAGAGAGGGAACACAAGCAGGGGGAGTGGGAGAGGGAGAAGCAGGCTCCCCACGGAGCAGGGAGCCCGATGTGGGGCT
>NW_028026308.1:0-10665 GCF_054177405.1 Leptonychotes weddellii
GGGTTAGCCCGGTGATGGGTATTAAGGAGGGCACGTACTGCATGGAGCACTGGGTGTTATACGAAAACAATGAATCGTGGATCACTACATCAAAAACTAGTGACGTATTGTATGGTGACTAACATAACATAATAAAATAAAATTAACTTTAAAAAAAAAGCTACTGTTTCTTTCTCTTTATTCAGTTGAATTTTTGGATTTTTAAAAATGATAATCAGAAAATATATTTGATCCATTTCAATTATTTTATAGCTATTTAATATGGTTCTAATACATGTAAAAATTACAGTCTCATTGAGAATAACACACAAACATCAATGTTCAGAATACCACCTAATGTATGTGAAACATAAATGACAAAATTCATTGTAATTACAAATGTATTTAAAACAAGTATAATTGGTAGGCAGAGGATAAGGGTCACTCCTAGGTGAAGCAGACCCTATAGTGCTTAAATAAGTGTTGAAAGATAATGAAGGTATCTTATACTCAAGACTTTAAGTTTGGTGGGGGATGAGGGGAAACATGAGGGGTTAAAGAAAACTATAAATAAAACTATGAGAACCCAAAAGCCCAGTGCAAATATATGAGAATTAGGAATAGAACAGATGAGCCATTACACTAGTTTTATGTTAGATTTTTCTGAAAATTAAAAGAAGTTGGAGATCAGAGAGTTGAAAGCCAAGTTAGTGAGTCTGAAGTTTACTCAGTCATTTAAAGGAGGCATTACAGTATAGTAATTAAGAGTCTAGTTGCTGTCCCCACCACCACCACCCCCACATTCACGTACATCCACGGTTTGATTCCTGACTCTGTGTCTTATAAGCTATCTGATCTTTAAATAAGTTGCTGAACTCTATGAGGCTCAGTGTACTCCAGAATTATAATGATAATACTAGCTACCTCAAAAGATTCTTGTGAGGATTAATTAAGTCTATCCACATAAACTGCTTAGAACTGTACCTAACAGATAGTAAGCCCTCCATATTTGCTAGCTATTAGAATTGAGCTTAAAGTAATATAACCAAAGTGAAATAATATAAGCCAAAGATTTAGGAAGGTTTCAAAATGCACTGGAGAAGGGTAACTATAAAAAATGAGACCAATGAAGAGAATACCACCAATTCTTAAAGATGTGGTGACTAAGGGCTAAATTAAGGTAGTAGCAGTGGGAAAGTACAGGAAGGAAAAGATGTCAGAAATATTCCAAAGGTAAATTTGTTAGGACTTGGGAATTGATTTTCTTTGGGAGATAATAAAAAGGAGTAAGTCACGGATGGCTCCCAGATTTCATCACTGGAGAAAGAGAACTTCCCTTATAAAAATCAGGAAATAAATTAGGAGAGTGAGAGATAATTTGTTGAAAAGATCTTAAGTTCAGTCTTAAGCATGATGAGTTTGAGATGCTTATATGATATCCAGGTGGAAATATCCACCATACCCCTGACAATGCAGAATTGGAGCTCATGAAAGAGAGGGCTAGAGAGATGTGAAAACTATCAGCTTAAAGGTGACAAGATAGAATGTGGATGAGTAGGGTGTTGGATGGGAAAAGAAAGGAGAGGGACTGGTATGTCACTTTGGAGAAACAGGATGGAAAAAGAGTAACTGACATATTCAGAGAAAGAACAATCTGGGATAAGAAGGGAGCACTCTTCCAAAGACCAAAGAATAAAAGTGTCTAAGGCATAATGCTAATGAAGTGAAAAAGGATTATTAATAAAAATTATTGTATTTATCTCCTAAAAGCTCACTGGTGGTTCCTGGCAACGGATTCAAAAAATGGAGAACAAGGAAGGCAGACGGCAAGGACTAAAGGAGTAAATCATCAAGTATAAGGCATCGAGTATAGACCACACTGTTAAGACATTAAATGGTTGACCATAAAAGATATTGGACGGTAGGCTTAAATAGACAGAAGGTCCAAGCGGTGAATAGCTTTGATAATGGATTTTGTTGTTTGATTGTTTTAAGGCAAAGATAAAAGGGTGATATACCCAGGCACTTCCCAGTGAGAAGAGGAGACTGGCCAATCAGAATAGATGCTGGCTGGCAAGTTGCAAAAAAGCTGAATGAGCAGTGCAGAAAAGCTGAATGAGCCCTGTTTTTAAGAACAGGGAGAACTGAGCATGTCTATTGGAAGAAGAGAAAGAGGCAGAGAGACGCAGACATAAGATATAAAGGAGATCATTGAAAAATTTTACAAAAGAGGTTAAAAAATAATGGTACAGAGAGCACAAGTGACAATTTAGGCATGGAAATAGAAGAGATACATTTTTCTGCTGTGATAGGAGGGAATAAAAAGAGGTGAAGATACAGAGCAATAGGAGGTTATGGGCAAAGAGTGAAAGCAGAGCCATCTGAGGACAAGGGCAGAAAAGTTGCTGGAGCTCATGTCGGATGACATGTACAGGAGGTGCAGGGTTCATCTCTTAGAGTGAGGGAGATGTCATAGGATTGGAAGTTGAACAGTGTGGAAAATCTAAAACAGCTGCCATGAGGAATGCAATGAGAATTTAACAAGCAAAGAATAAAGAAAGTTGCATTCTTTATTGACAAGTAGCATTAAGAGCCCAAACGAAGTTAGATAGCATGAATTTGCAGTGAGCAGGTCTGCACAATTTCATGACTTTCTGTAACACCAAGCAATTTACATCATCTAATCGCCTCATCAATTGTTCCTCAATAAATGCTTTCCTTTTCAATTTTTTTCCAGTATACTTTTAAATGAGTCCAGAAATGAGTTGAAAATTCCACATGTGATAAAAATCTATATAGCATAATACAAGAAAGATAAAATTATATTTAACCCAATAAAGCATGTTCAATTTTGCCTCTAACTACAATTCTTATCGTCACAATATTATTAGTGAATGATTAAATATTCTTGTCTATTCCAGCATTATGATGCAAAATATGCTCTTATAATTACCACAACAAATCAACAAAATACAGTCCAGTTTTTAAATATAACTAATATTCCTATTTTATTCCAGGGCTTGGGAAAAAACTACAGCTTGCAAGCTAAATCAGGCACATTATGTTTCTGTACATCCTATGAGCTAAGAATGATTTCTACATGTTTAAATGCTTGAAAAAAATCATAAGAGTATTTCATGACATGTGAAAAATTACATGACATTCAAATTTCAGTGTTCATAAATAATTTTACCGGAACATGCCCATGCTCAGCTTTTTACATACCGTCAGTGGAGCAGCATTAAATAGCTGCCACAGACACCATATGGTCCATATCTGGCTCTTTGCAGAAAAAAGTTTACAGATCCCTGTCCTAGTCATCCACTTAACCAACACTTACTGATCACCTACTGAGCATTAGGTGCAACGCTGTTTAGGAAACAGAAAGATGAAAAAGGGACACAGTTCCTAACTCCAAGGAGATTACAATCTCTCATGGTGATAAATTAATGCCACTTTAATGGTATTTTTAAAGTTATCCAATCTGATTAATGTCACATGACAATGGACCCTCACAGCCCTGCATTCCCCTTATATATTTTCCAGAAGACATAGTTAAAATGTCACATTGTAAGTGGCTTATTCATGGATCACAAATTTCATATATAATAAAGTAGAAGCTAGAATCTGTGTTCTCATGCTGGCCCATTGTACCACCTCGCATTCCTCATATCAATAAAATGAGGATGATTTCTTGAACCCTAAGGCCGATGTGAGAATTGGTAAGATAATGTGAATAAATTTTTAAATAAGTAAACTTTTAAAGCTATCAAAACTATGCAAATACCAGAAAGTATTACCATTACAAAGTAATTGGGAAGAAGGACATATGCACAATTAATACAAGACAGAATGTGAAAAGCATCACCAAAGGGTACAAATAAATTGCTACAGTGGTCCATTTCAGAAAAGATCACAGTTCAATGAGCATGTCAATGAAGACTTCAGGACAAGGACAGCATTTGTGCTCAGCCCAGAGGGATAAATAAGCAACACTTCAATAAGGGATAAAGCAAATGACCAATATTTTGTTTATGATTTTAATAGCAAAATATTGAATTATTCACTCCTCAAAATAATTCTCCCATCCCCTATTGTTTGGTTGCAGTTTATCTACAAAATCATATCAAAATTAAAATATGTGAACCTGTAGGCCACCTCTGTTAGTACCAGGAGGCCAGACGGGACAAGCTGCCACTCTGTCCCCTACCACAAAGTGGGTACTAATCACTTGATTGCTGCACTTTTTCCTGGAAGGCAGGACCAGCCTGGAAATCATTCTCCACACAGCTCCTCAGGCAGTACCACGTAAGTTAAAACCCATCTGACAGCTCTAGCCATTTAAAAATTAAGCAGTTAACACCATATTGTACTTCAGAAGAATTTATGGAAAAAATGCATATTACTGCATTAGGAATGTACCAGTTTGGTTTAATTTGGCCTATTTATGGGAAACAAAATTATTTCCAACTGAATATGTGCACTCTTTGCTAGAAATGAAATTTACAATTACTCACAGTTGAAATACCCTGAGACAGATTCTGACAGCAACTTTATGTACTTTCAGGCTTGGAATGTATTACATGATTATAATTACCCCGATTTTGAAGGTAAATTTAGGGAACTGTTTTTCATTATTCTCTGAGACTGTCCTTGGACTCATTATTTTTGCCATGTCTTCATCAGTCAGCTGTGTTTATAGTGGTACTCAGGATATTTTGACTCTTTTTAACTTGTTGTTCAACTTCCTGTTGAAATAGCAAGTTTACTAACTCACTCTGATTAAGCACAGTAGGAGAGTGAGTCCAGACTGAGAAACGATTCATTATCCTTAAGCAAATAAAAGTAAGAATGATGCTATGATATAAAATCTTAATAAGTTCAAATATCCCATAAATTCTTTTTCTTTAACCAATGTAGGAGATAACTTCTACTAATCCAATTCATTATGACAGATTATACCTTCTTCAGCAACATCAAATATATAATAAAATAATTGAGAATAAAGACCCAAACTCAATACAATATTCCTGTGTTATCAATATATGATCTCATTCAAGATCACTGATACTCAGTGTTGGAGTAGTTACTTGATTGCTGAAGAAAATTTCAATCTGCTCCATCCTAACCTTAACTTCCACACATCTCATGTACAGTAAAATTTTTTTAATAAATTAGTGATGGCATGATTGTCACTGTATAAAATCTATACTAGGGCGCCTGGGTGGCTCAGATGGTTAAGCGTCTGCCTTTGGCTCAGGTCATGATCTCAGGGTCCTGGGATCGAGTCCCGCATCGGGCTCCCTGCTCCTTGGGAGCCTGCTTCTCCCTCTGCCTCTCTCTCTCATGAATAAATAAATAAAATCTTTAAAAAAAAATCTATACTATTGCAGCTAATAAAGAGAAGGCTATCTTCTGTCAAAACCCAAAAGTTATACAATTACATTATCAACAAATGTTTAAATTCTTTTGTTAAGTTATTATCATAATTATTCTAATATCTGGAATATTCACCACATATCTATTCAAGTTTATTTAATAAACAAATAAGTCCACAGCAATATTTTGTTCCTTTTAGCTTACTCTCCTTATGAGCTGTGCTCTTCTATTGTCAAAGCACTACGTGAGATCTCTACTGGACTGCCTCTTCATGTTTACTCAACTTTTTTATTGTTTATATCTTCATATACTAGTATATGAGAGTATACTAGACTGAGAGTTCTTCTTTATTATTTTAGAAATAATTTCATTATGAAATGTTACAAGAATGCAGATAATTACAGGGAGTCATAAAACGTACACCAAACTCCATGAAGTCTTAATTTTTTTTACCATGTTTGATTTAGATCTTTAAGTATTTAAATATTACCAATGGAGTTGTAGCCCTCTGCAATCCTGTTTTGTCTCCCTCCCAAGAAGTAACTTTTATTCAAATTTGGATTTGTCTTTTTCAGACATATTTTTATATTATTGTATTTATATGACTGTAGTAGATGTATCCCTAAATATTATACATTCGTTCTGAAAAGAGATGAAAGAAAAGAAAAAAAACAGACTCCTGCAAGAGTCTCTGTACCCTGCATTTCTCCTTCACCCCTAAAAAACAAGGGTTACTTCAAAAGGAAAGAGCAAATTAGAAGCTTCAGAGGAGTTTGGGGCTATGATGGTAGAAAGGACCTGTGCTCTCTTCTTCACAGGCGTCACAGTTTCTAAAATACCGCCCTAATGGAGGAGAGAAGCTGGCTGGCGGCATGTGGGATAAAGGCAGAGAGTGCCTGCCACCAACCAACCAGGTCTCCTGCAGTTCTGGAGGAAGTAGGAAAGTAGCCAAATTTCCCTATGTCCCTGAGACTAAGCCCTTCGGGCCCTTAAAGGACTTTCTTGTTAGATAAGAGTACCACAGTGAGTGAACCAGTGCCTCATCAGAAGGGGGATGAACATGCTGAGGTGACAGATGGAGCAAGTTATCTCAACAGATGAGAGACTGGATAGATTGCAACAGCCAGTGGTCGGTCAGCCGGGCTCCCCAATGCCATCATGTAAGAGTTAAAAGTACAGTTACTTGGCTTAAATGTGAAATTACTGAGTTTAGCCAGAACCATTAAGATTATGTGTCTGCCATAAGGGATTGAAACAGAGATTAACATGAGTTATTTTAAAGGTTAAAAATATTACTTCTCACAGCTGAGTAAGTGATAATATTATAACCACTACTTGCACATTTACAAAACTCAGCTCCTCACAGTCTTAAATATCTCCCCACAAATCACTTACAAGGTTAATTTTAATTGTTCTGTAAATGGAAATAATTAACCTACTGACAACACGCTTTTTTTTTTTTTAATCTCACCCAGTATGGGGCTCAAAGCCACAACCCCAAGATTAAGAGTCGCACACTCTTCCGGCTGAGTGAGGCAGGCACCCAACCTATTGACATCACTTAAAAGAATTACTTCTAAAAGTGGTTAAAGGGACATTAAACTTACAGAGCACAAATACTTGAATACCTTAAGAATTACCTTGAATAAGAAAAATACAAATAATGTATTCATTAGTTTCAAAATTACAAATCAATTAGAAACTATAAAGAAGGCTGATTCTCATAGAAAAGTACATTTCCAGCATTGGTATCCTATATAGAAGAAATCTTTGAACCTAAAATCAGAACTATGGATTCGATCCTTGTATGTGCAGTTGCTGCTGTATGAATTTGGAGAAGTCACTTAGACTCTGAGTTTCAGTTTCTATAAAAATAGTACCTATCACACAGAATTGTTGTAAGAATGATTTTTATGTGGCAAATTCTTATTGAATGCCTATTCTATATTAAGCACTGACTATAGATATCAAAATAGAAAATTAAAATATTGGTCCCTGTCCTCAATAAATTCAGAGTATGGTAGAGGAAACAGTCAGATAGCTAAGACTTATAATGTCAGGTAGTACTTCCGATAAATGAGGTTATGGGAGGAAGTAAAAGAAAAAGAAGCACTGAAGAGAAAGCTTAGAGCAGTGGATTAAGAATGGGTAAGATTCAGAAAGGTGAAGTTTAAGAAGATTCTTAAAAGATGGGATTCATACCATGCCACTTCATCACCCCTAAAAATCAATTGAAAGTCTTAGAGATTAAAAAAATGGAAATGATTTATAATCAAAATTGATATATATAAATTAAGGACTATATCTATATAAAATAAATTCAATTTAAAGTCTCAATCAAGGGTCACCTGGCGGGCTCAGTCGGTGGAGTGCATGACTCTTGATCTCATCAGGGTCATGAGTTTAAGCTCCATGTGGGGTATAGAAATTACTTAAATAAATAAAACTTAAAAAATAAAAATAAAAAATAAAATCCACTCAAAAGTCATACAGTTTATGACGGAGTTGAAATTAGGCCAACAAAATTCAACAATACAAACTAATGTTGTACCTCCTATATTCCTAGCAGTGTTAAAAGAAAAGCAGGTATTAATAAAAAATTATGATTCATATTTTTACCCTCAAAGAATTATACCATTCTAGTCAATAAGATTTATATACATGAAATACTTCAAAATATAAAATCAGTTTGTATACAATACAATGCCAAAAAGACATTATATAAAATAAGTGGTCAGAAAGTGAGGAGAAACAGGAATGTCAGAATTTACTGAGAAAGGTTATAAGGAAAAATGTGGCACCTAGAAGAGGAGTCATCAGCTATAAATAAATCATAAGAAAAGAGAGTGGCTATCCAGGTAATTGACATGATTAAGGCACACAGCAAAGCTGTGCATGAAATATGTGTGACAGAAAATACAATAGACCAAGTAGAGTTAGATTTAGGAAATCGTGAATTTGAATAATCACGGACATATCCTTGATGCCAAAGAAAGAAGAACCCCTGAACTCTAGTTCAGTAATATTTTCATTAAATCATGAAATCAACTTTTTTTAAATATCACAATTAGATGTTTAAGTCCACAACAAAAAATTAGAGAAACAAAAGCACTTCAAGGTATTCTCTGAGAGAGATGTAACACTACAAGAGTTAACCTAGAATGTAGATGCAGATTTCTTTGGGACCCTGCCCTCCCTAGCTGCTCTTCAGATAACCTCCACAAAAAACATTTTGACAGAAAAAACTTTTCTCATTATAGCTATATTGCACATATCATATTTGAAACAAATATATTTCCATAAAACATTTTGCAATGAATACAGTTTCGATATCATAACATGCCTATATGTTTATTCTCAGCTAATGCATTTGTCTGCCATTAGGAAAGTATCAATAGAATGTTATATATGAGGGGCGCCTGGGTGGCTCAGTCGTTAAGCGTCTGCCTTTGGCTCAGGTCAGGATCCCAGGGTCCTGGGATCGAGCCCCACATCGGGCTTCCTGCTCAGCGGGGAGCCTGCTTCTCCCTCTCCCACTCCCCCTACTTGTGTTCCCTCTCTCGCTGTGTCTCTCTCTCTCAAAGAAAGAAAGAAAGAAAGAAAGAAAGAAAGAAAGAAAGAAAGAAAGAAAGAAAGAAAGAAAGAAAGAAAGAAAGAAAGAATGTTATATATGATGTGTATTATGTGTAAATTTTAATTGGACCACTTTGTGAAAATGTTTTAACATAATTTATTAGTAAAACTTTCCATCCCTACAAATTATACCACACATCCACACTAGAAATAAAGAGTTGGCTCCTATAGTGTTTGAGGAGAATGCTCACTAGAACTAAAACTCCAACAGAGGCTGGAAGTCCAACAGTTTCAGAGTTCTAACTAACTGAAAATCTCTGAGGATCACACATCTGGAATGAATTCCAAGTGATTCCCATATAAGGTGGAGATTTATAACATCAAATGGAAACCATTACACAAGTTAGTAGTTGTAAACAATTCGAGTCTGAAATTGTTCAACATACACCCTTGAAACTGAGTTTGTAGTTTTTTTCCAAATGGGTGATGGGTATTAAGGAGGGCACTGGTGGTGATGAGCACTGGATGTTACACATAAGTGATGGATCACTAAATTCTACACCTGAAACCAATTTTACCATATATGTTAACTAACTAGGGGGTGCCTGGGTGGCTCAGTTGGTTAAGCGGCTGCCTTCAGCTCAGGTCATTATCCAAGGTCCTGGGATCGAGCCCCGCATCAGGCTCCCTGCTCAGCAGAGAGCCTGCTTCTCCCTTTCCCTCTGCCTGCCGCTCAGCCTACTTGTGCTATCTTTCTGTCAAATAAATAAATTTTAAAAAATCTTTAAAAAAAAATTTAACTAACTAGAATTTAAATAAAAACTTGAAATTAAAAAAAGAAATCAAAGCAAAACTAAAGGCATGGTAATATCAACCTATCAAAACACTACCAGATTTTCTGAATTATTTTCAATTATAAATTAGACAATTTGGCACAATCGTTGTCAAGTGTTTAAAAAAATTATTAGGATTTTTTGTCATGGTTTCATTTCATTAGCAGCAAAAGCATCTCTATCAAATCATCTTAAATTTGTTTTTCTTAATGTTCCAGAGAATTCTGCAGTCACTGTGAAAGTCTCCTTCTTTTTTGTGGATTACATATATATTACCAACTCTTCTTCCTATATTTCAAATCTCAGTTAATGGCTGTGACCCAATTATCTCTGTCATCTGGATTAGAAATCTCATTCTTACCTTTCTCTTCTTCATCTCTTCATTTAACGGGTCACCAAGTACCAGATTGTGAGGGTATCTGACTGTAACATTTACTATGCTATTGATCAATCACACTTGATTGATTTGTCTGCCCAGGCTAATGAGGTTTGTGTTCCCTTCTCCTACATAGTTCTATGTACTTTTCCCCCCAAAACTACATAATTGAAAGGGAATGACTTTTTTTTTATTGTGTTATGTTAATCACCATACATTACATCATGAGTTTTTGATGTAGTGTTCCATGATTCATTGTTTGCATATAACACCCAGTGCTCCATGCAGTTCGTGCCCTCCTTAATACCCATCACCAGGTTAACCCATCCCCCTACCTCCCTCCCCTCTAGAACCCTCAGTTTGTTTCTCAGAGTCCATCGTCTCTCATGGTTCGTCTCCCCCTCCGATTCCCCCCCTTCATTTTTCCCTTCCTGCTACCTTCTTCTTCTTTTTTTTTTTTAACATATAATGTATTATTTGTTTCAGAGGTACAGGTCTGTGATTCAACAGTCTTGCACTATTCAC
>NW_028026309.1:0-618 GCF_054177405.1 Leptonychotes weddellii
GGACCAGCAATTGCACTCCTTGGTGTCTGCTCAAAGAAGCTGAAAACTTAGGTCCACACAAAATTCTACAGCAGCTTTATCATCAGGGCCAAAACTTGGAAGCAACCAAGATGACCTTCGGAAGGTGAGCGCATAAGTAAGCTGCGGTCCATCCAGACATGGAATATTATGCAGCGTTAAAAAGAAATGAGCTATCCAGCCATGAAAAGGTATGGAAGAGCCTTAAGTGCATATTACTAAGTGAAAGAAGCCAGTCTGACAAGGCTACGTACTCTCTGATTCCAACCACCCGACGTTCTTAAAAAGGCAACACTGGGGAGACAGTAAATGGAGATCAGTGGTTGCCAGGAGATGGGGGGAGGGATGAAAACGCAGAGCACAGAGGATTTTTAGGGCAGCGAAACTACTCTGTATGTTATTGTAATGGTGGATACATGTCATTATACACTTGTCCAGAACGCATAGGATGTACACCACCAAGAGTGAACCCTACAAAAGTGATAACGATGTGTCAATGTAGGCTCATCAACTGTAACAAACGTACTGCTCTGCTGACAGATAACTGACAGGGAGGCTCTGGTGTGTGAGGGCCGGGACTGGAAGGGAAATCGCTATGCC
>NW_028026310.1:0-618 GCF_054177405.1 Leptonychotes weddellii
AATATGCATTATATTTCAGGTTTTTATCAGATAGGTCTCCAGGCTGAGCTGCCATGGTCATGACCCGCCTACTTCCCAAGCCAACATGGTTGGATGGTATCGGTCCAGTGTTACCCCCTTTCTATTCAATCTCTGCACTACAGCCTGAGTGATTTAAAATGTAATCTATTCATATCTCTCCCCATTGAAAAATGCTTCACATCTCTGTACCGCCTTCAGGAGAAAACCAAAGCTCTCATAACACAGCCAGGTCTTCATGAGTTGGCTTTGTGTACCTGCCTTCCCCATCTCTCCCCTTGCCCATATGCCTCTCTTTACCCTCTCCTCCCCTTGCCTTCTGGTCTGAAGGTGGCACTTCTAGGAGTTTTGATGTCTCATTCTTTCTTTCTCCTTTTTGTCCCTTTCTCTTTCTCCTTTTCTCTTCCCTCTGGTGCTTCTGAGCCTTTGTGCATGCTCTTTCCTTTCTAATTCTGCTTGAAACACTTTTCCTTCTACTCTTGTTTGGCTACCTCAGCTTATTCCCTGAGTCTGATCTCAGATTTCTCTTTCACCTGATAGCCTTTCTGGATTCCCAAAGTCCAGATTAACAGAAAAACCCTAGGATAGGTAACACTCTAT
>NW_028026311.1:0-618 GCF_054177405.1 Leptonychotes weddellii
CCAATTAAAGGGTATATAAATGGTGCTTTCTAATTGCATTTTTCAATATACAGTAAACTTTGTGGCCAATTATCTCCCCTTCCTTCCTTCCTTCCTTCTTCTCTTCCTCCCTCCCTCCCTTTCTTCCTTCCTTCCTTCCATGCTTTCTTTCTTCTACATACTGTTTTCCTTTATTTAGGAAAACAATCCACAAGCATTATTAACTAAGCACTTTCCATGAATTTACTCTCCAATATTAATTTCTTCTTTCTTTGAAAACATTAAGTTACAATATGAAAAACTCTGTGAAAGACAAGTAAGCCCCGATCTTTTTCTTCTAAGAGCTTACATTTGAGTGTGTGTATGTGTGTGTATGCACACACACACACATACACACACACGTGTGCATGCATGCATAAAAGAAAGGTGAATACTTGGGAGGAAATATGTAAATGGTCAACTGCAATTTAAGTCAGAATGAAAACAGCCATAGACATATTTCAGATGTGTTCCTTCTGATTGTAAGACATATCCATAAGGTCAACAGAAGGAGGCAGCCTCGGGCGCCTGGGTGGCTCAGTTGGTTAAGCGACTGCCTTCGGCTCAGGTCATGATCCTGGAGTCCCGGGATCGAGTCCC
>NW_028026312.1:0-618 GCF_054177405.1 Leptonychotes weddellii
ATTCAAAAGAAGACAAACCTTTACCCCAGAACTCGATTTAATTGGGATGTAAAAGGAGCTACCCTCAGTGGTTAATTAGCATCGAAGTAAAGGATCCTAGAGGTTCACCAGCAAGATCTCCCCAGAGCCTCATTAAGAAAGCTGAGATTGGATCTCATCCCTCTGAGGCAGCTTCTACCATGATAGCTGTTCAGAAACTTTTCTGGCACAATGTCATTAGTGAGTTCTCCTGCTTTCCCCTGGGCTCCCATCAAGGGGCCATATTCTGCTCTGATTCTAGAAAGGTAATTGAGGATGCCATAACTCTAAGGCTTTGCCTCCTCCCACCTGAGCCCATTCATGCAAGGGCAGCATTGGAGGGAGCTACTGAGTAACCAATTTTAGAGGAAAATAATGTTTAAACCAGTTCTAGCCAGAACCTTTTCCCTTATATGCTTTGAAGAACATTATCCTTGAGGCATAGAAATCAACTCCCCCATTCCTTTTGGTCTCCTAATTAAAGACCTTTGCAATAGTGTCTATTTTATCTAAAGCAGTGGTTCTCAGCCTCCTCTGCACATGTAGCATCACCTGGGGACCTTACAAAAAGATCCGGATGCCCAGGACCACACCCCAGAC
>NW_028026313.1:0-618 GCF_054177405.1 Leptonychotes weddellii
AGCTCTTCCTTCCTTTCTGGGTATCAGACTTTCCAGGCACGCCTTGTAGTTTCCCTGCCCTGGGCCCAGAATCAAGCTGTTCCTTTTAGTAGGGTGTGGTATTTAGAAACCAAAATCTAGGCTCTCGATGTGCTCATTGCTGTGCAGGTGCTCCAGTCCTCTCAGTGGACAGAGCCAGGAAATGTTGTCCGCACATCACTACCTCTGCTCTCTCTTGAGTTCACGCTGATAGCTCGAAATCTAATTCAGAATCACAGAACTTATTCCAGATTTCTCCTCTGTCTGTCACTCCCTTTCCCCATCTCCGTACCGTTCCCCTGCAGGCCCCCTTCTCAGTCCCCTCAGGTTCCAGCACCTCTTGCTGGCTGCCCTCCTTGCCCCACCAAGTCTGGGGTTCCTGAGCTTTCCACCCCAGGTAGCTGATCTTCCAGCCACCCCACTTCTGATACCTGGCCGGGGGCCACTGTGTCCACTGCCTACCATGCTAGCCCCCTCCTGGTAGTGTTGCGCTGAGCTACTCTGAAAAGGGGGAGTGTTTGTATTCTTATTTGCATGAATTACACTATATTATATTCTTAGACCATGTCTATACATCTCAAATCAAAGGAATAGGCTGCG
>NW_028026314.1:0-618 GCF_054177405.1 Leptonychotes weddellii
CCACCCCCGCTGACACGTTTCAGAGCATTTGAAAATCAGTGCCCCGGCCACGGGTCAGCCATTTGGTGTTGCACCAAGGGATCCTCCGGCCTTCACCACCACCCAGACCGGCCATGGAGCAGAGCAGTGAGAGGCCCAGGCTTTGGGGTCAGCCTAACGTGGGGTCAAGCTGGAGCCCCAGCTCAGCCATACAATGGCTATGACCCTGAGTGAGTGCAGTGCCTTCCCGGGCCTCCGTTTCCTCGTCCCCGGAATGAAGGGGCAGTATCCCTACTTCGAAGAGCTGTTGTATGGATTAAGAAGGAAGTAAGGGTGTTGAATGAAAGGTCATGCAGGCCGTGTTTATTAGCTGGGGACTTCAGTATCATGTGATGGCATGTACTGAGGGCCAGTCAGGTCACCACGGACTATTCTAGTTCTTTTAAACATTTTATCTCTAGACTTCCTGCAAGTAGGTATCGTTATGTTGATTTTCTAGTTTAGGAAATTGAGCCAGGGTGGTTCGGTGCAAGGTCACCAGCTGGGGGCTATGCTGAGCTGGGGGTGGGACCTTGGTTCATTCTGGGGCAAAGAGTAAAGCTGCAACCACACCGCCCAGAACATATATGTATCAGCTAG
>NW_028026315.1:0-618 GCF_054177405.1 Leptonychotes weddellii
TTGAAGGTTCCCATGGGTGTCAGGACGGGAGAAAGTCTTTTTTACTCCAGGGATTATCTAAGTTTGGAAGAATAAGATATAAGTAATCACCAAATACAAACTAGGCCTTTAGATCAGATTCCATAAATACCAACGGAGCCAGCGCATTGGAAGTAGAAAATGAAAAATGGTAACCTTCTGGTCAACTGGATGATCCAGTTCCTCTCTAAAGATAACAGTATTTCTTACTCAACTGCTTTCCGTTATTTCCACAAAGCTGAGGAGAGTTCACTGCTGTCAAAATATTTCAACTTTCAAGAAAATCCCCAATCAGAACTTTCACTAGAAAATTCCTATTTTTGAAATCCAATTGTGGTAGTTTGCTAGGACTGCCATGACAAAGGACCACAGACTTGGGTATTCTAAACAACAGAAATCGATTTTTTTTTTTTTCATAATTCCGAAGGCTAGATGTTGGAGATCAAGGTGCCAGCAGAGTTGATTTCTTCTGAGGCCTCTCTCCTTGTTTCGCAAATGTCTGTCTTCTCCCTGTGTTTTCTTCACATAATGGTTCTGTGTCTGTGTATTCGTGTCCTCTTCTTAAAGGATGACGGTCACATTGGATTAAGGCCCACCCTA
>NW_028026316.1:0-618 GCF_054177405.1 Leptonychotes weddellii
CTCAGTTGGTTGAGCTTCCCACTCTTGGTTTTGGCTCAGGTCAGGATCTCTGGGTCGTGAGATCAAGCCCTGCATCAGGCTCTGCACGCAGCACAGACTCTGCTTGAGGTTCTCTCCCTCTCCCTTCCCCTCTGCCCCAGCTTGTGCGCGCTCTCTCTCTCTCATAAATAAATAAATAAACTCTTAGATGTCCATGCAGCCATTCCCTACGTGAGGTTCTACCACTCCACAGAGCTTTAAGCAAGAGAAGGACAGTTTTCAGCTCATCACAGAAACTATACTCTTGTCTTCCTTCTCGGTCCTAAAGACTCAGGTTGCTCTGCTTTTTCTTATTCTTTCCTCTCAAACAACACCTAGACTTTTGGTTCCTACCTATTCTTTCCTTGGAAAGCCTTGAATGGTTTAGAGTTTGGATCACAAAAGAACAAATTTGGGATTAGGAAAATGCTAACTATCTTTCCATCAGGAATGAACATGTTTCTCCAAAGCAAAAACATACATTCTACCTGTGCTTTCTTTTTTTTTTTTCTACATTTATATATCAATATTTTTATTTTTTAATTTTTTTATTATGTTATGTTAATCACCATACATTACATTATTAGTTTTTGATGTAGT
>NW_028026317.1:0-618 GCF_054177405.1 Leptonychotes weddellii
GAAACTTCCACCTTCGTGTCCCCAGTAGCTGGCACGTGTAGCATGCCAAACAGGTGCTCAGGAGATGTCCACGCAAAGGACAAGTGAGCGGAAGGGAGAGCCACTGTTGGGGCCATGACAGGAAGAAGGCAGCGAAGACAGTGTCTTCTGCTTCTTTAAACCCAGCAGGAGGCCTCGGAACACGCCAGGTCTCAATGCATACTTTCCAAAAAAGCAAATGAATCACGGGAAACTCAGGGGCAGCCAGCCTCTCATTTGCATCGTGGCATGCTCCCGCCTTCAGCACAGAGGGGACTTCTTTTTCCAAGTTGTCACCTTCCTTCTGCAAGGTTGGGCGGAGAGCAGCTCCTTGGGACTTGTGCTACTGAGAGTACAGCGGGGCCGGCTGGAAGCCGGGGCTCGTTCACACCACGTGGCTGGGGTTTTCCTTGGTCTTTGTGTCGGCGGGGGCTCCTGACAGTTGAGTCCCGCGTTTGGCGGAGTTCACAGTGGCTGTCGCGCAGGCAGGCCCGTCTCGGGACCAGTGGTGAGATAGGGCTGAGGGACATTTCACTGGGGGGGCTGCTTTCTCCTCTGAACACCGCGGGCGACCGTGCCTGCACTCGCCATGTCCAGGCC
>NW_028026318.1:0-618 GCF_054177405.1 Leptonychotes weddellii
GGTATTAAAGAGGGCACGTACTGCATGGAGCACTGGGTGTTATATGCAAACACTGAATCGTGGAACACTACATCAAAAACTAATGATGTAATGTATGGTGATTAACGTAACATAATAATAAAAATAAATAAATAAAATTCCTCATTTAGAAAAAAAAAAGAAAGCAGGTAAAAAATAAATAAAATAAAATAAAAAAATAAAAAACAGAAGTCCTAGAAACTAAGACTTTGCAGAGAACATCCACCCAGATTACCTTTTTAGTAGAATAGTGAACAAAAGAACAGCTAGAGTTTTCATCAGAAAACATTTAGGGACAACCCACCCATCCCACTGTCAGGAGATTTAAACTCCTCTATGCCAGTCAAACTGGTGATGGGGTTGAGAGGGGAAGGAAGTGGTATTTCCTACCTGAGTCAGCTACCTTAGCAGGCAGGCCTTTCTCTGTTCATTTCTCCGTATATGAATCCTACCTATCTGCTATGGTCTGATGGTTTGTGCTCTCCCTTCAAAATTCCTATGTTGTAATCCTAACCCCAAAAGGTGACTGTGTTAGGAGGTGGGGCCTTTGGGAGGTACTTAATGTTTTTTTTAAAAAAGACCCCCGCAGAGCTCTCTCCT
>NW_028026319.1:0-10664 GCF_054177405.1 Leptonychotes weddellii
CACAGAGCAGAGGACAGAATGCCAGGAAACCTCACCATTTACGAGGTGGGTTAGGAAGGAAGACTGGCTGAGCCTGAGAAGTCATCAGAGGGGAGAAACGGGAGAGGCGGCTGACAGGGAAGTTGGGGACGGAGAGCTGCTGAAAGGGGGACGATCCGGGTTCAGATCCGCACCCCCTGCTTTCCTGGCCCGTGATGGATGGTGCGTGAGCTCCATGCTGAGAGAGGTGTTAAGGATGCCTCTTAGAGTTTTGATTCAGAACTAGTGCCGTTTCTAGAGACAAGGGGTTGGTTATACAGGTTGGAGGGAATGATCGTGAATTCAGTTTTAGGCATGTTGAATTTGAGTCGTCGAGACATCTAAGTTGCTATTTTGAGTGGGCTCTTGTATCACTGGGTGTGGAGAGAAGTCTTGCCTCGCGTATGTGTATGGAATAGAAATGGGCCCACGGAAAGAGTGCAGAACAAAGAGTATTAGGGTCCAAGGACTAAACCCTGATGGACCCCCCAGGACTGAAGATTATGTAGGGGAACACAAGTGCACAGAGGAGATTGAGGCTGGTGGGAAGGGAGAGGAATGTGGAGTAAAGCGGGGGGTCACCAGAGCCTAGGGAGAGGGCCGCTCAAGGCAAACAAGGGGTCACTGTGAGCCGCTGCTGACAGGTTGGTTAGGGGGGAACTGCCCAGCGTTTTGTCTCAGCCCCCTGGAGGTCGTGGCTGCTTTAGCGAGGTGGCTGAAGACAGAAGCCAGGAGGGGGTACGATGGGGTGATGGGCGGGAGGAAGGGAACGGGTGTGAGATAGTGCACAGAGCGGATGTGGAGGAGGAGCTCTTGTATGCACATACAGTTGTATATATCCTCTCATTTTCCTTTGTCCACTCTGATTACACAGCACACGTTATTTTGCCCGTCACCTGGTGTCTGTTGAAACTCTCCATGGCCCCCCGTAGAGGGCTTCCTCTCTCTGTGGGGGAGCTTGGAGTGACTTCGGTTGTATTCGGCTTTGGATCATGTTAGCCCAGCAGGCCTGGTTCGGGCTAGGATTTTATAAATGGTATGATTGCTGATTCGCGTGATGGATATTGATTTAAAGCTGTACCTTTATCACATATCCGTGTAAAGTCCTGAGATGGATCGCAGTTTGAGTTAACAGAGGAATCTGGTTGAATAAACTGTGGCACGTTCACGCAGACTTCTTTGAGGAAGACCTCTGTAAATTCCGCTACGGGGTGATCTCCACAACATATTCATAGGTGGAAACACGTACTTTTAGCTCAGGAAGGAGGAAATACCAAAACGACAAAAGAGGTAGGGGGTGGGAGGGATGGGGTGGCTGGGTGATAGACACTGGGGAGGGTATGTGCTATGGTGAGCGCTGTGAATTGTGCAAGACTGTTGAATCTCAGATCTGTACCTCTGAAACAAATAATGCAATATATGTTAAGAAAAAAAAGAAGAAGATAATAGGAGGGGAAGAATGAAGGGCGGGAAATGGAGGGGGAGACGAACCATGAGAGACTGTGGACTCTGAGAAACAAACTGAGGGTTCTAGAGGGGAGGGGGGTGGGAGGATGGGTTAGCCTGGTGATGGGTATTGAGGAGGGCACGTTCTGCATGGAGCAGTGGGTGTTATGCGCAAACGATGAATCATGGAACACTACATCAAAAACTAATGATGTAATGTATGGTGATTAACATAACAATAAAAAAGACAAAAGAAAGTGTCTATTAGGTTTTAAAAAAGGAGAGAAAAGCCTCTTCTGCCTCATCACCAAAAAAAAAAACCAAGTAAAAGTAGATCAATAAAAATGGTTACTGATGAAGGCAGAAAAGAAAAAGAAAAAAAAAAGGACGAAGAGAACAGCTATCGGAGCTAGAATTGTTTAAAGGTGCCTTTTCATAATTTTGACTTCGGAACTATAAAACTGTTTTTTATAAAAGTATAAAACCAGAAATCAAATGAAAATGTCCATAAATATCGCAAGCAAAATGAAACAAATGACCCTAATTGCCTTTCAGGTTGGTGGCTGAGTCACATACAAAGGCATTTGAAATAATTCTTATCACAGCAGTTTGAATAAACTTCCTGAGCGATTTCTATCTGTGACATTTTGATTCATAATAATGTATAATTGGTCTTCATCTATTTCTGGCACAGAGCTCCTAAAACCCTTGGAATTTCCTAAGTGACGAGAGCCATAAAGGTGACTTGTTATGTCAGTGAGTGGCTTTTGGACCCCACCCAAGGATGGGCGCTGGTTGCTAGGGAATCAACCCTGTGGTTAGTGTTGGAATTTTCAGTCCTAGCCCCTGACCTGCTCCTTGAATCAATTGCAGGGGGCAGTGATTTAGTCCATCATGCCTGTGTAGTTAAGGCCCCATAAAAACCCAAAAGGACAGGGTTCAGAGAGCTTCCTGGTTGGCTAACACGTGAAGGTCTGGGAAGAGTGGTACATCCAGACAGGGTATGGAAGCTCCTCGCCTTTTCCCCTGAACATTGCCCGATGCTCTCTTCCAGCTGGCTGGTCCTGAGTTACATCCTTTTATAATAAACGAGTGATCTAGGAAGAAAAAAATTTGAGTTCTGTGAGCCACTCTAGCTAATTAATCAAAACCAAGCAGGGGGTTGTGGGAACCTCTGATTTATAACCCACTGATCGAAAGTACAGATGATAATTTGGGCTTGCAACTGGTGTGTGAAGGGGACAGGGGACAGTCTTGGAGGACTGAGCCCTTAACCGGTGGGGTCTGATGCTATCTCCAGGTAGCTAGTTGAGTTGAATTATAGGACACCCAGTTGGTGTCCAAGAATTGCTTGTTGTTAGTGTGGGAACCGCCTCTCTCCCCCTACGTGGGAATTGGTACACAGCTTTTAATTACCTTATAGGCAAAAGGAACTTCAAAACAATAGGCAGGCCAGATCTGAGGACCCAGAGGTGGTCCCCCAGGACCAGCCAAGAGGGTCCTTGGCATCGCACAGGGTAGAAATAAAACTCTAGCAAAGTTTATTGAAGATACAAAGAGAGGGCAGATACAGACAGTGTCTGGGAGACTCAGGAAAGAAGAGTGAGTCCCATCTTTGCTTAGGGTCTGAGGTTTTTATTGAGGACGGTGGTCTGGTGTACGTGTCCTCTCAGGCATCCAGGAACTGGCCGGAATAAGGACGAGTGCTCAGGTGTCCTCTGTAAGTCACTTACTTCCTGGAGGCAGGCGTCTTGGGTCAAGGTGTCTATATGGTCAGTGGTCTTGGAAAACGTACATGATGTACCTGAGGACCTTACCTTGCTCTGTCATTCCTTAGATGTTACCTATTGTGCTGGAAGACTCCAGAGAAATCATTAACCCCTTGACCCTTACAAGGAGGACATACACTAATGCATGCGTAAGATGGGGGCGTGGGTCGTAGCAAGAACAGAGGCAGCCAAAAAAGCAGTCCATCATGGGCTCTCTTCAGTTTCCCTGTCTCAGTAAGATTATGTGGCTGTGTTTCCGGGGAGAGTTCTTAGCTCTGAGAAGTGTGTTCTGACCTTTCATGGGTGAAATGATAGAATATTTGGGATTTACCATCTGTACTCTGTCGGAAGAGATGGAGGGGTGTGTAGGAGTATGTTCCACCTGCTCTATCAAGTACCACAGACCATGTGGCTTGAAACAACAGAAACTTACTGTCTCACAGTTCTGGAGGCTAGAAGTTCAAAACCAGGGCATTGACAGGGCCGTGCCCCCCCGAGACTCTGGTACGTTCCTCCCTTGGCTCTTCCTAGCTTCGGGCGTGGCCGCCATCTTTGTTGGCTTGTGGCTGTGTCGCTCCCATTTCTGCTGCTCCTGTCGCTCAGTGTTCTTCCCGTGTGCCTTCGCTGTGCAGGCCTGTGTCTGGACTTCCCTTCTCTGAGGACCCCAGTAATAGCGGATTAGGACCTGATGACACGATCTTAACCTGATTAATCTTCAAGGACACCATTTCCAAATAAGGTCACAATCTGAGTTACTGAACTTACAGCTTCAACGTAGCCTTTTTGGGTGACACAGTTCAACTCGTAACAAGCCAGTAGTTGAAATAGCAGTAGTGATTGTGGAAGCTGGCTGGGAGGTTCACTGTACAGTTCACTCTACTTTTTTGTACATGTTGACCATTTTCCATAATAAAAAGCTTTAAAAGTTAGCATTAGCAACAAAATTTCTAGAACAACATTTCTCTTTTTCACCAACACAGACATTACGGAGGAGGTTTGTAACTGTGTATGCTACCCCATCATGGTGTTAGGTATAATTCCCGGCACATAGCTCCCTGAGTCCTCAGACTTTGTAGAAAGTCTCTGAGAAATGCATAGGACATTTTATAGGAGTGACTTTGAATCTGACCAACTACAGGATAAGGTGGGGACAGATACGTTAGGAACGAAGTCCAGAAAGCTGGCCGGGTTCAAAGACACTGATGCTGCTTCAGCCCTCACACTATCTGGCTAATCCTTTAAAATCCCATCTTAGAGGTTTCTTCCAAAACACTCTGACCACCATCTGTACCTCTTCCCCGTTTGCACCCTCCACTGAGGGTAGTTTGGATGGTGGTCTAAGCTCACATTCACGTCCATTTCTACCTTGTCATTTTGTTGTAAAAATCATCACATTGCGATGTGATGGCCTGTTCCTTCTTTGTCTCTAATGCCAAGCTGGGAACTCCCTGAAGACGTGAACTGTTTCTTTTCATTACCGGATCTGGAAGGTCTGATGGATCACCAGTGCGTAGGAGAGAGCCTGGCATATGTAGGTGCTTTTTAAGTATTTGATGAATGAATTAAATAAGGAGCGGTCGGTGCTTTTTGAAGGAATAAGAGGAGTTACATGTAGTAAGAGGGATAAATCCAGTGGGAGATAATCCCGGATACATGAGAAACTGGAGTCAAAGGATCAAACCAAGGATCAGTAGCAATGTCACTATGGAGTAAGGAGACCCTGAATTTGGATGTCTTAATGACAGTTGTTAGCGACATCTTAGAGAAGAGGTTGAAGAGAATTTGTTGACTGACCAGACTTGGAATGAAGAGGAGGGAAGAATCTGAGATGAAACGATTTATGGCTTAGTCACTAAAAAGCTCATGATGGGATTCTGTGCTGGGAAACAGAAAAAAGGTTTGAAAAGGAATGCACTGGGTTCAGATCTGGACAGCCTAAATTTGAAAAGCTACTCAAATGGCAAGTCTAGCAGGCAGTTGGAAATAGCTGTTTAAAGTGTTCTGAGAGGAGTCAGGATAGTCCCTCACGCAGGAGGTGTGGGAGTGGGGAGAGAAGGCCAGGGAGAGACTTCCAGAGTGTCCTATGAGCCTAGGGAGGAGAGTCAAGAACTGATGCTAGGCACCAGTCAGGGTCACAGTCAGAGCAAGGTCGCTCTGGCCTCCAGACTTGTGACTCCGTCCTAGCCTTGTTCATGCCATAGCTCAGGCCCAGGCTGGACTCTAGAACAGAACAAAAGTCACACTGCGCTTCTGGAGACAGATCTGTGGGGCTGTGAACACACTAAGCAGATCATAAGGAACAGGATTTCCACAGTCTGGGTCTCGTGTCCACTGCGGTGGGAAACCCAAATTCAGGGCTAAGGCATGGGCACTCCAAGTAGCATTGAGGTGAGTTGCCCAGTGTGGATATGGACCCTCGTAGCTGTGATCACTTCCATTAAAACAGAGAAATTCCCGGTGTCCCATTTCCCTGTTCAGTTCTAAACAAAACTTTTCAAGAGCGTCTCTGTATTGATGTTTCCATCTTGTCATCTCCCCGTCTCCTCTGTGTGCTCCATGGTGGCTTTCTTCCTCATATTCCCAAAAAGCATGGCCACTAAATTCCAGTCAGTCTCCACTTGGGCACAGGCAGGGTTAAGTTTCTGGTCCTCAGCTTGTTTCCAGAGTTGCTCGCTCACTCCTCCCTGCAGTACTTTCTTCCTTTGGCTTCTGGAGCACCGTGTTCTGATTTTCCTCCCTTTCTTGATCTCTGATGTGGCCATGCCTAAGTGAGTGTTCGTGCTTCAGCTTTAAATAAAATGTACCTACTAAGAACTCCCAGATAGCTCACTGTAGCTCCGACCTCGTCCCTGATCTCCAGAGTACATACAACTGACAGTCTCAGTGTCCTCCTTGAGGGTCTAGACATAAAGGCACCTCAGCCGCGACAAACATGTCGGAAACCGAATGCACCCCCAGAACTGCCCCTTTTCTGCCCTTCTGTTCTCAGTGGCTTGTGCAGCATTCATCATTTTCAGGCCGGAAACCTAGGAGTGATCTCTCTTTTTTTTTTTTTTTTTTAAAGATTTTATTTATTTATTTGACAGAGAGATAGCACAAGTAGGCAGAGGCAGGCAGAGGGAGAGGGAGAAGCAGACTCTCCACTGAGCAGGGAGCCCGACACGGGGCTCGATCCCAGGACCCTGGGATCATGACCTGAGCTGAAGGCAGCCGCTCAACCGACTGAGCCACCCAGGCGCCCCTAGGAGTGATCTCTTAACTGCTTTATTCCTGCTCAGTGCCCCACACCGTCTGCCAGCAAGCCGGGTCATGTTATCACCTCCTTAATAGGACATCCGGCTGCATGGTCTGTGCCTCCACCCCCTCGCTCAGCCGGATAACTCCAGCAGCCGCCTGAGTGCTTGCTCCCCTCCCTGCGTCCACTTGGGCCTCGCCGGACCGTTGTCTACATGGTGGCCCACCTGAGTGAGCATGTCCTTTCCCTCTGGCTTCCCTTCGTGCTTAGAATAAAATTCCAGGGGTGCCTGGGGGGCTCAGTCGGGTGAGCATCTGACTCTTGATTTCGGCTCAGGTCATGATCTCAGGGTCATGGGATTGAGCCCTGCCTCTCTCCCTCTGCACCCCCTCCCCACCCCCACTTGCGTGCATGCTCTCTCTCAAATAAATAAACCTTTTTTTAAAAAAAAGAACGGAATTCCAAACTCCTCACCACGAGGCCTTACCTGATTTGCCCCTTCCTGGTGCTCCAGTCTTACTTAGCGTTATCCCTCTTGCTGTGTACCCACACAGCCTCTTTGCAGTTCCTCAGAAGTCACCCCACTTCTGTGTTTGCTGTTTCCTTTGCCTGGGAAGCTCTTTCTTCACATATCCATACAGCTTTCATTTACTTACTGTTTGTCACTTCATCCCCTCTCCCCCAGCGTGCGTGCACACACACACACACACACACACACACACCCCAAAGTATAAGCTCCTGAAAGGCCGGAACTCTCAGTCATGACATTATCTATATTCCTGAGAATAGCTAGTCCATAATAGGCACTTACTAAATATTTGTGAATGGAAAGGACATCTCCACCATATGCAAAACTAAGGAGCACCTGAGTGGCTCCATGGTTTAAGCATCCCAACTCTTGATCTCAGGGTCGTTGAGTTCAAGCCCCACGTTGGGTTTCTTGTTGGGCATAGAGCCTACTTAAAAAAAAAAAAAAAGGGAGTGCCCCAGAAACTGCATGGAGTTTTACATACCTGGCAAGAAGCCAGGGAAGGGAGAGGAGAACAGAGATGGACAGAGGTAAGATCATGAAACACCTGGTTCACTGCATTAAGTACACTGGCCCTCATATATGAATTATTGAAGATAAATTTGGGAGATCTTAAGGAAGTTTGCAGCATGCTAAGATGTGGATTTTAAAAAGATTGCTCAGGTTGCAGTGTGGAGACTAAATTAGTAGAGAGCAAGACTTGAGGCCAGGAGAGTAGTGAGGAGACTATGGTACAAACAGTGAAGCATGAGAAACAAAATACCACGAAGGCATCTGGCCCAGTGCTCAGGGCTTTACTCTTAAGTTAGCAAGACTTCGTTGGGGAAGGAACAAGGAAGGTGTTGGGCAGAAAGTAAAACACTCCTTTCCCTTAAAATAAGTAGTAAAGACATTGGGGCACCTGGGTGGCTCAGTCGGTTAAGCATCTGCCTTCGGCTCAGGTCATGATTCCAGGGTCCTGGGATTGAGCCCCGCATCGGGCTCCCTGCTCAGTGGGGATCCTGCCTCTCTCTCTCCTTCTGCCCCTCCCCCAGCTCATGCTCTTGCTTGCGCATGCTCTCTCTCTCTCAAATGAATAAATTAAAAAAAATAGTAAAGACATGAGTGCATGTAAAATGAGCCAAGGAGGGTGTAACAGAGTGGAGGGGAAAATTCCAAATTTTAAAGAGAGAAGAGAAAATGTTATTCAGGAAGGAGACCGAGAAGTAAAGCTGGTAGAAAAGAGAAAAGCAGAATGCATTATGATCACCAAGCAGAGAGAAGTCGTACACGGGTGAGAAAGGGAACGTCTGATAGGAATCTCAGCCACAGTGAGGTGCAGAGGAACCCTTTAAATGGTTCTCCCCGGCCCAGGAGGACATGCCATGCACAGCCATTCCCTGGCAGAATTTCATAGTTTATGAAACTCTGAGCCGAAGGCAGACGCTTAACGACTGAGCCACCCAGGCGCCCCTCAATTCTGTTCTTTACCACTCTATCATGCTAGCCCTTTTTTACCTTTTTGTATTTGTGCCCATCTTGTTTACCTTTGACTCTTTTCCACACTGTCTGCATAGCCTCTTTTGCTTGATGTATTAGCAAGGCTGCCTTTCTGGCTTGCACCTTTCAGCTTCATGCCTACCTGCAGGACCTCTAGATTAACACCATAACTCATTCCTGTTTGAACTGGCCCTGAATGTAACCACCCATACGATGATCTCCCATCACTCATGTAATGTCCTGTCCTGTAAGGCAACCTCAAAAGTTTGAATCATGTGCATTTGTGTGTGTGTGCATGTGCGTGTGTGTGCACATGTATGAAATAAGGAATTGAGACTATTTGACATTGTTCAAATTAGGAATATATAAGTAATTAAGGAAAATTAACAAAACATTTCATGTATAATTCAGGTGTCATCAGGAGGATCTGTAAATAGGGCAAGCTAATCTGCTTGCAGAGAATACTTATGGTAGAAAAGGAAAGTCTAATATATTTAGATGTAGGTAGATGTGTAATTATATATATACAAAGGTATAGAATATGTATTTTAAATACTGTGGTAAGTGCTATAATAAGGGGAATGGACTGTAGAAATTCAGAGTCAAGAAAGGACTCCATTGAGACCCCTGGGTGGCTCAGATGGTTAAGTGTCTGCCTTCGGCTAAGGTCATGATCCCAGGGTCCTGGGATCAGGCCCCACATCAGGCTCTCTGCTCAGTGGGGAGTCTGTTTCTCCCTCTGCCTCTGTCATTCCCTCCACTTGTGCTCCCTGGCTCTGTCTCTGTCAAATAAATAAAATCTTAAAAAAAAAAAAAAGAAAGGACTCCATTAACTTTTGAACTGTCTGAAGGATACAAAGGAATTGGGCATGAGGGAAAGTGGGGAAGACTTTACAGATTAGGAAGATTACACACAATGAAGAGAAATGTCATGAAAATAATTTCAGAGTCCAGGATGGCTTTGGACTGATCCCAGGCTGCCTTTCCCAATTTGTGCTCCCCTGGTTGCTCTTAACACTCACCTTCTTTAAATAGGTTTGTTTTATTCTTCACCATAGTACTTCAGTTCCCATTATTTTTCTCTATTGCTTGAATCTTTTATGTTTTCCTCTTATAGTTGGCCAGATAAAGACCCTATTTAAATAAATTAGTACTTGGGATGCCTGGGTGGCCCAGTCCTTAAGCATCTGCCTTCAGATCAGGTCATGATCTCAGGGTCCTGGGATCGAGCCCCGCATCGGGCTCCCTGCTCGGTTGGAAGCCTGCTTCTCCCTCTCCCACTCCCCCTGCTTGTGTTCCCTCTCCCGCTGTGTCTCTCTCTGTCAAATAAATAAATAAATACCATCAATACTTAGTTTTTTCTCTACATTTAGTCTCAGTAGCCAGAAACCATATTACATGAAACATCTTTAGTTTTTTTTCCCCCTCCAGGATGGAAGAGCACTCACAAAACCACGAAGTCAACTCAGACGCAGGATTGTTCTTTTCAGGAGTTGATGATGAGAAGATCCAGAAGAAATGGACCCTGGGACTTTAAATCAGAAAAACCCTGCATTTATGAAGACAGATTAGAGAAAAAGCAGGAGAAAAAAGAAAGTATTCAGACAGTTTCAGTTACCCACAAAAAAATCCTCATTGTAGAAAGAAGCCATAAAAATAATGAATTTGGCCAAAACTTTAGCCCAAAGTCGGTCCTTGTTAGGCAACAGATGGTTCCCAGAGAAAAAACACCACCAAAATGTGAAATACAAGGAAACAGCTTCAAACAGAATCCATATTTGCTTAATCAACGAAAAATCAACACCGCAGAGAAACGCTATAAATGTAGCATTTGTGAAAAAACCTTCATTAACACTTCATCTCTTCGCAAACATGAGAAAAACCATAGCGGAGAGAAATTATTTAAATGTAAAGAATGTTCAAAAGCCTTCAACCAAAGTTCAGCTCTCATTCAGCATCAAATAACTCATACTGGAGAGAAGCCCTACGTATGTAAAGAATGTGGAAAAGCCTTCACTCTGAGTACATCCCTTTACAAACACCTAAGAACCCACACTGTGGAGAAATCCTATAGATGTAAAGAATGTGGTAAATCCTTCAGCAGAAGGTCTGGCCTTTTTATACATCAAAAAATCCACGCTGGAGAAAATCCCCATAGATACAATCCAGGTAGGAAGGCATCCAGCAC